>NC_092593.1:21220000-21520000 GCF_047663525.1 Anas platyrhynchos | reverse complement strand
AATGTGAGCTCTTTCTTCCCTCTGACGTTAGTCTTTGTAAGATAAGAAGCTCTCGAGTTAAATATTTTTGTACGTTTTAAACAAAGAGACTTATTTATGTTGACTAATTCCTTTGTAACAATCATTATTGCTATACAATGAAAACAATGGTTTCTAACCTTCTTGCATTGTTAGACAGATGTGATATAGTTTCACACACAAATAGAAAGAAAAAAAAAACTCACCACAAATTACATCTGTTAATATAAATCTACCTTATGAATATCTTTGACTCTTTCCACAGTTATCTTTGCTGACCCTGGTGTAATTCACTTTAAAAAAAAAAAAATCTCTCTTACCCAAGGAACAACATTATAGCTTGGCAGTTCACATACTGATATCAGACTGAAATGATGGTTTTGAATCATAAAACATGTCATCAGCTTTATACCAAACCACCAATAACCTTTGTCCCACTTGCCAGCCCTCCCTTTACTTGTCAATATAAGGCTTACCTGATTGTGTTTCCAATTACAGAGAAGGGAGCCCCTGGTCTGCAAGCTGCAATTGCTTCATCTCTACATTTCCTGGCAACCTCCACTAACTTTTGACCAGATTTATCCACATTGCCCACCAAAAAGGTTTCAGAAGTGTCACCATGGTAGCCATTGTAATACACCTAAACACATGCAGAAATGTAAAGACATTTTCTCATTTTGTATCTAGAAACAGATTACCTCCTGCATTAAATCTGTTCTTTCTAGGAATGAGCTATGTGTTGCAACAGATAGGTCACTGGTAGGCTGCATTTGTGAGAATGAGACCAGAAAAGTGAAACATTGGAAAAAAAAAACAACAACAAAAAGCACATGAAAGACTGCAAGGTGCGTAAGGGTTGCCAATTAAAAACTCAACAAATGAAAAAGTTGTGCATCGCTGCCTAGCAGAGCACCAGGAGGTGACACAGGCAACATTGCTCAGCTACGGGCCATGATGCCAGCGGGGCCGTGAGCAAGATGATGTTTTCGTGCCATGCATGGGCTGGAGGGGGGCTTGGGGGCCACCCAGAGTCCTGAGAGGTCCCTGGTGTTGGTCTCCCATTGGTGTCCTGCAGGGGTGAGGTGCTGAGCTTTATGCTGGCCGCAGGAGACCCACCAGCATCTGGCGGGGAGACCCGTCCCTCTGTGGGGAATGTCCCCCGAGGGGCTTGGGGGTTATGCTTAGGTGGCAAATGCAGCACCCTGTTGAATTAATGACAGGCTTTTTTGTTTCGTTTTGCTTTGTTTTTGACATTTCATAGGCTTCAAGCCTTAGCTCTCCTGAAGTTCCCTCTGGGGCACGGGAAAGCCATGCAGAGCTCTGCAGCGCTGCACAGAAACGCGTTTTACAGCTCTGCAGTACGGCAGGCAGGCACACAACTGTGAGAGCAAGCCAAATTTCCCTACCAAAAGACAAATTATAATGGTGCACAGTTTTGATCTTCTAAAACATTTTTTTTCCCCAAACAGTGGGCAACTATCCTCCCAGGACTAATGATTCACAAAGCTTGAAGCACTGAACTTTTGCCACTTGAGAGCAATTTGTGAAAGACACAGACTCACATTCCTTTTGGTCAATTCCAAACTGAAAAAAAAATAATTAAAAAATGGCTACAGACACTTTATTCCAAGGCCAGGTTTGTGTTGGGGGAGAGATTTAAAGAAATGCAAGCAGTTCCCAGTGAACAGCATTGTACAGGAAGATGAATGTCAGCGAGGATCCAACTTTGCCGTTTCCCCGTTGTACACCTCCCTCTGTCAGCTGAGGCTATCGCTAAATCTGCTTTTACAATTTAATGCCTGATGGGCAGATTTTATGCTAGCCAGTTCATATTTAAGCTGAACTAGTTCATTTTTAGCTCTAGCAAGTACGGCACTTAAACAAACAAACAAAAACATTACACATCATCATCCTGGAAAAACACATACAGATTTAAAACACAGTAGAGCTTAAAATTAATAGTATTTACTGCAGGCTATCAACCACAATGATGTATTTTTGACATTAATAAACTACAACCACAGCACTAATTCCTTAAAAGTCAATGAAAGATTCAAGGTGTAAGAAATGTTACCTGGTAATGGCTGGCTGAAAATTGCACTGTGTTGTAGATTCTCTGATGCATAATGCTTCTGTTTCTACACTTAAATACATCCTAAAGGCTATTTGAATCAAGCCAATAAAATCTGTGTTTCATCTATGAAATTCTACCATTTTAATTGTGCAAAAATAGATTTTTTCTTCAAATAATGTATACATTGTGTGAAGTGTTTATAGTTAATAACCAGAATATTATTTAATCATTTTATAGAACCTGTACATAATTATAAACAATTTGTTGTGGCACATTTACTTTGATTTTTACTCTCTTCCCCTGAGAAACATTCCAATTTTGCTCATTAAAATAAACTAAAAGATCAATTAACTAAACTGTAAAGTAATATTTCTTTCTTAGATAGTTTGGAACTGAACAGTTATCAAACACAACACAGTTCAGTTTCAAATGTTAAAAAAGGTCTTTACAAAGATAATCAGCAATTCCTACCCTTGTAGGAATCTTCACTTTTACAGAAACTTCAAGATTTAGTTTATTTTTTGAGGGTAAACAGAAAACAAATAAAATATATTTTCAAAAAGACAACTAACCTTTAGTCATACATAATTTGTAAACCAGGGTGAACAAGATGTGCAGACCACATTAATATAAAATGTCTCACTTAGAATATCAGGGAAAGGATCTGTGATGTGAATTTACACTTTTTTTTTTTTTTTTAATCTAAGGAGTTAGTATTCTGACAGATTAAGCTAAAAAAGAAAACAAACAAACAAACAAACAAACAAACAAAAAACTTAAAAGTACCTAAATGACTTACAAAGAAATCAGATGTTAAATCCTTAGCTGTGACAAGCTGACTTAGTCTAGCAAATTAAGTAAAACTACATCAATTCACCACAGTGAAAAAATGAGGCCCAAAATATACTTTAAAAATGGTAGATCACTCTGTGTAAAACTGGCAGTCATAATTCTACAATTAGAAAGTACAGAGATGGGGAAGAAATTAGTAGAATTAAAAAAAAAAAAAAGAAACACAGTTCTGGATCAGATGCGAGTATACCATGGAAAAAGGTCACTGACCCTAATGTTCATAGAAAAAATATTTTAAAAAGCTTGAATCCCATGCTCAGAGGTAAGTCCACTTGAGATTTCTTTGCTTTTGCCAGTATGAAATTTGGGCCCATGGAAAATAGTATCAAATTACCAAGAATTTTTTAATGATTAAAAAATCGTGTTCCTATGTTACTCCCATATTGTAAAATAATGGTAGAATTCAAAAGACATCTGCACCCATATTAGAAATAAATTCACATTGGGAAAATAAAAACATCTACAATAAAAAAGGAAAAAAAAGCTTCTGCAAAACATGAATGCTTTTTGCTTTCTAAATGAAACAGAATTAGGTTCCCAGTTTCAGTATTTTCTTGCTCCTACAAAAATCCAGCCAGTGTTTATTTAAGTAGCTATAATTGGCCATTCTCTGGAAATATTAAGTCACGGTTATATCACACTATTTCTGTTTCTGTGCAAAAGGTTCAGGGCTTTTATACCAGAAATGGAACACAACACTACCTTCGGGGATTTTAATAAATGTAGGGAACACTGCTAGCAAAAGAGTTGCTGTCCAAATAGACTGACATACACAGGCCAATGTAGCCTCTAATGACAGAGTAAGATAATGACAGGCCCCACTCAAAATCAGCAGGAAGAGGAAGATCAATCTTGGCAGAGTGAAGGAAAAATGCTGGCTTTCTTCATGTTAGCTCATCTCATACATATCTATCTTCAGCTGCTGCCCAGTACTGCGGTGCTCTGCATTAACTACACAGTGGATCAATAACAATTACACCTTCTCAAAAACATGACACATAGCAGGATTGGGTTGACATTTCACTTAGGCCAACATTGATCTCAGTGCATCTGATTCCAGTCCTAAATTCAAGTCAGGCCTGGGTCTAGCTGGAATAAACACACAGTTAAAAACAAAAAAGGAAACCAGCTGCTTGTGCCTTGCCTTAGAAGTAAACAGCACATCCATCTGTGCGTTCCCCATCTCCGATCCACTATTCTTCCTGTTGCTACCAGGGACTCTAAAGTTGATCAAAGACTATTTTTTATATGAATTACTCACCGTGACATCAATGTTGATAATATCTCCATCCTGAAGAGGTCGACTGAAACATAAACAGAAAAGAAAAAAATAATGGTGACAGACAGTTCCCAACAAAGGGAATATAAGAATAAACACCTAATGACACATACATAAAAATCAGGGGGTAGGTATTTTGTGACGGAGGAAGGCAGAGGCAAACAGAATAACCATTTTTAATGTTCAGCTCTCACTACGTAGAGAACAAGTGTAGCTGAATATAAAATAATGAGAAACAACTGGCAGAAAAACATATCAACATCTGAAAAATCTACCATTATATTCATTCTTTTTCTCTCACTAGGGTTCGTATTTTACTTTGTGAGTAGCTGAATGTATTGCAAATAATAAAAAAAAAAACACAACATAAATTCAAATATATTTATTCCCTACCCTATACTTATTTTGCTGGAGAAAAAAGAAATCAGAATTATTCTTGGTTCTATTTTTTCCCACACACTAAACTCTAAAGACATTATGTGCTTTTTTGTTGTTGTTTTCTGTTTTTTTTTTTTTTTTTTGAAGCACTTGGACAAGCAGGATAATATTATTGTTGTTCTACCTCACATACATTTCTATAACATCTATCAGCATTGTGTGGTAACATAATATGCATCTGCAATACATTTACATATGACATGTAGTTAAGCTGAAATATGTTCAATATTAAACACAATTTATTAATTTCAGTTTAACATTTTCATCCCCGGCGGTAAAATGTATATTATTGGGGAAATACCTGTCAGGAATACCATGACATACCACGTTGTTTACAGAAGTACAAACAGACTTTGGAAAACCTCCATAGCCCAGAGGTGAAGGATAGGCATTCTGTCTGATTATTTCATGATGAACAATGGAATCTATTTCTTCAGTTGTCATGCCAACCTAAAATATCAAACATAACATTCTGTTAAAAAAGCAAAGATAGTTTCTCATATTTACTGAATGTGATTGCAGCCAAACGTTTCGATGAAACCTTGGATGTTTCAAATTCACTGCTTTGATACAAAACACTAAACTGTCTGATATACTTTATTGATATATTGGACTACTTCTTTTTTTCTTCCTTTAAGAGAAAAAGGTTTTAAATCAAGCATGCAGTAGAAATAAGCATTCAAAGGTTCCTAGAAAACCTAAAATACGATCTACTTCCTTTCCGTCCGTTTTTCCACATTTGCTTTCTCAAAGACACCAATTTTCCATGGCATCTTGTTTCAGTAGCTGCTGTAGAAATGTCTGGTTTTAATGCTTCCAGTCCTATAAAACACATTACTTTCCCCTTTTATTTGTAAAATAAAGGATATTAATTCTTCTAACTGTGCAGTACATATATCATTATGCATTTGTGCATTTTATGCAATTGTTCTCCAATTATTCTTTAATTTTGTAAAAGATTTAAATATTTGGGTTCATATCTTGAAGATATTTTACTTAAAGTTTCCACAGCCTAGGCAGTTGTAGTGAATCTACAGGCACTTATTCATCATTTTTAGGAATGTTCACTTCTATGTTTGACATTTTCTAGATTCATCTTTTTCTTGTGATTTTATATATTTAAAAAACTCATAAATCATTCAGCCATTTTCTGAGTATCTGTGGAGTGGAAAACGCACATGTTTAAAATAACATTCTTGTAGCTTTTCTTTTGGATAGACTGTCTCCAAAATGGTTAGAGCTGGGATTTGAAATTTGGTAGGGAAACCTCCCTCATTGAGAAGAAGTGCCTTTGAGGGTTCCTGTGCAAATTGATTTTGATTTGAATGAGTTTTGAGCCTTTGAAAATCATACTTTGTACACACACGCTACGGCAGCTATGATTTTTGAGGGCTTTTTCGCAACACGTGGAATATAGGTAGGCTGTGGTGCAGGAGGCATACATAACCATATGTTGAAATATTCAGCGATCACGTACAGTGAATACAACAGAGTGCACTTGTGTCGTGCACTGAGGATAAAACCAGGTCTATTTGCTCAGCTTGCACCTTGTTCAGCACAAAAGCATATGAGGAGCGACAACCCCACCCAAGACACAATTTGGGGTTTCTGTGCAGCTCCCCTGCTTTGCAGCAGCTGTGGTGGCTGGGATGGCAGCCACAGCCCCGCGCACTGTCTGTATCGGATGCTGCAGCCACTGGTTCTGGATTAACACAGGTCTGTTGCTCCTGCCTTCGCTCACCCATCTATCACCTTCAGCATGTAGGCAGACTGAAGCGTTATGTAGCACAATGGGTGCTGCCACCGCCCAAGGAATTCAGTGTGGCTTTTGGATGCTCAGTGGACAACTCTGTGTTCTCTGTGGGGGAGGGGCTTATGTCCTACAAATAAATCTTGTTTTAGTGGTACCTGTTTTGCTTTTAAATGATCTTTTGTTAGCTTCGCAATTTTGGGGAGACACCTACTGCACACCTCATCCCTTACGTGGGGCAGGGCAATGTGATGGTATCCAACAAAATACTTCCGTGTCATAGATTTTGCTATTTTTTCCCAAATCTTTTCCCCAAGCCTATGAAGTGCTATCATATATAATACCATATGGTGGTTTTAAGTCCAACAGGCAATATATGGCAACAGCAAAAACATATGCCTGGCCCAAACATTGTTCTTCTGCATCTAGATGTTATAATGCCACCTTTGTCATACTGGGGGATGTTACTGCTGTTAGATAAATCACAGACATGAGCTTTTTTCAAGGGCTGTGTGCAAGGTAGGCTTAGCAGGACCACAGGAACAAGTGGAGGGATGGGGCTCTTCAGATAAAATAGGAATACAGAGCCTACCTTACAAGGATAGCCTAAAACAGCTTGGTTTATTTCGTCTGGCACCCTGAAAGCTGTAATAGCTCTATTACTGCGTGAAGGGGATAGGCTCAAGGAAAGGCAGCAAGCGGTTTAAATTAAAGAGTAGGGTTGGCAGAAGAATAAACTTGTTGCACGTAGAAAACACTCCCTGTTGATAATAGAAGGCCTTGCAACATCCCTCCATTCAGAGCAGCCATAGCCAAAAACTAGTGCAGAATGGAGCTCCCACATCTCTGAAATGGGCTGGGGCTGGCCTGGGCAGTGGTCTCAGCTCTCTCTGCCAGCTCCCTCCCTCCCAGCCCCACTGCCCCATCTCCTGGTGACCACTTTTCTTACACAATTTCCTTCTCTACAACCTTTGTTAAAATATGTAGCATGTTGCTATTATGTACTATATGGCACCTACTACCAACTGCATCATAAGCTACACTGTGCTGCATACAGATGCATTTTCTGCATAATAATAACCAAAGAGTTTTAGTGAAAAACTGCTCTCGTTCATAGTCCACACCGCACTCTTGAGGTAAGGTCCTGGTTCTTCAGAAACAGGTATGTGTCCGTAACTTAACACAACTAAGTTTCACTGTACTGGGAAATAATTGCACATAAGTTAAACACTCATGAGCATATGTAAGATTAAAAGCCTCAGGCATTTTTGCTATTGGCCACCCCAGCTCCAGAATTAAACCTCTGGGACAGCATGATGAGAACTGAAAGAAAAACGCATGGTAAACTGATAATTTTTTCCCCTTTTATGTCAATGGAGTTGACTTACAGCTCCCATCTATCTCTGCATCTCATAGCTACTCAACCCATTTTACCTTATTCAGTATGCTATTACATGAAATACCAAGGCAAGGTAAAAAAGCACTCCTTCATCTGCAAAAACTTGTAGTAGGCTCCTCCCGGTACATTTTTACTTGGGTGGTATCCCAAAAACCATACTGTAGAAACATTACTGGAAACCATGAGGCTTTATTAGCAATGCACTCTGGAAAATTGTATGGAGCCTGGCAGCTGTTTTTTCCAACAGCAGTTCAAAGATTTGTGTTGCGCTGACCCCATGGGACAGCGAGGAGCTGAAGGATGGACGGTAACAGAGGCAGCAGCCCAGCCCCTGGGCCTTGCACACATGCAGAGCCAAAAAGCAGAACGTATAGAAAGATGGGCCATGAAATTACAGGAAAAAATGTATCATGGGCCTTATGAGAAACTCATTTGATTTGGCACACCCAAACAGCAGGAGATTATAGACACACATGAGCCAGCAGCTCTAAGTACCACATGGGTCTAAAATACTGAAATAATTAAGCAGGTATACCATGGATGGAATCAAAAGTTAATAAATCCTTCTTTTATCAGAATCTAACTTCAGGTTGGATGCATATTAAGGTCCGTAAACAAACAAACAAACAAAAAGTAGGAAAAAAAACAAAACAAGTATGTGAAAGCATAAAAGACATCCAAACTGTTTTGGGACTTACGCAATCATTACCTTTAAGCCCTTTCCAGCCAGAAGCAGGACACGACGGGCCAATTGACAAGCTTGACGAAGCCCTTGAATCTGATCTTCATTCTTAATTTCTATGTCGTCTCCCCAGTCTGGTACAATGCCTGTCGTCACATAGTCTGGCTTCTTTATGTGCTTGGAGAAAAAGGATTGAAAATGAAGATCAGAAAACTGAGCATGACAATGGGATCATTTTCTCAGATACTGCCTCCTGCTTCATGGCAGCTTGCCCTTTCTGTCGTAGTATCGACCTTCCTAAGCCATCAGGGCAAACCCTCAAGGCTGCCTCAGTATTTCTTCCACTGCCCTTTTGAACTTAACATTGCCTGTTACTACTGACTTATACAGTCTGTTAAGCTCCCTGTACTGAAATCCCGGATACTGCATCCCACTTTCAGC
The DNA here is from genome assembly GCF_047663525.1 of Anas platyrhynchos. Lineage (NCBI taxonomy): Eukaryota > Metazoa > Chordata > Aves > Anseriformes > Anatidae > Anas > Anas platyrhynchos. The sequence continues at coordinate 21,511,067 of NC_092593.1, read as the reverse complement.
ACAGTCTCAAGTTCTAAAACTGTGGAAGACTTAAAAACTTTTTATTTTCTTTTGCAAAGAGTGACACATCTTATAGAAAAGGCATCTAAACACCACAACTGACTGGAAAACAGACAGAATTAGACTCAATAACAAAATTGTTCAATTCCTCAGTTTCTTGCTCAGACAAAACTTCTATTAACTTTCTTCACAAGATTGTGTTTTGACTAAGAATCTTAGGATTTAACTTATTTTAATTTAGAGGTTTTACTTATTAATCCAGTTTTCATGTTTATGTGCAAACCTATCCATCTATAATAGTACGTGAGGGTATCCCAATTTGCTGTGACAAGGAAAGTGTAATAAACTTTATTTTCTGTTCCTGCAGAAAATTCTCAGACTTTACATAGAGGTGAAATTTCATTTCTCATTTTTTTAAGAAAATCCACAATAATTTCATGATGAGTACATAAACACAGCAAACTAGTAACAACGGTAACATCTTGCAGTGTGAGGGAACCGTGCTTTGTCTCAGTGGGTGCTGGGCTGTTTCACCTGTGGGGTGCGAGAGTCGCTTCACCCACCACAGCTGGGCTTTGCGTTGATTCACAAAATACAGAATCAAGCTGGCAGGGCAGAAAGTAAAGTGGCCAGTTAGGCTGTATACAACAAGACCATACAACATCCCAGTGTAGGAGCGAAGAAGAGTGGTGTAGCCTATTAACTCCAGTGGGACTTCCAGTAGGGAGACTATTGTTACTCCCACTGGTATTTTGTCGTTTCTACTCTGAGAGAGTGCAACTGTATCCTTAATGAACTCACATCAACAGAATTTCACATTTCCATTCCATTACAAATAATAGAATATCAGCCCTTACAGCATTTGCAATAGTCTGGGACTTAATTTAGAAGAAATTTAGAATTAATTTAATTTAGAAGAAAGAACAAAAAAACACATTTGCTGGATTACCAACTCCATACACTACAGCACCCCCACTATCCCCTTGGAGGGCACTGATCTTGTAAACTGCTGAGACCTGACCCTGCTGACCTGTGAGATCTGTTAAGGAAAAAGCCCAAAGCAGTGGATGTACAAGTATCTATGTATACAGTTTCACACCAAGATTTTGGAAAAAAAAAACCAAAAACACCGTGTTATTTTAATATGATTTCTGGCACACTCTCTATAAAGTGATAACCTTGTCCTCAAGTTTTCAGAATTGAAAAATTGGACTGATTTTTGACAGTCTAAGCACAGTCATCTGTGAACTCTACTTTTCAGTATGATAATGTATTTGTTCCTCTTTATCCTAAAGGAAGTATCTAAATACAGAAAAAAAAAAAAAAAAGTTCTATAATTTTTAAACCTTTGAAAACATATAAAGCACAAAACTTTATACTTCAAAGCTTTCTTTCCCTGCACACCAAGCTTCCACGGTCTTTAGGAGACCTGATGTAACTGCCCTACTACATTCAGCATCATTACCTGCTTTCGTATACAACATGGTTTTTGTACTTTAGGCCCATGGAAGTATTCCATATTTTGCATAAGAAATCTATAATCACGTGTAAAGTAAGATAAAATATAAGTACTAATAATTATCCTGGAAAGCATGGTTTAGAAAGGGTAATTTTTTGGCTAAAGGAAAGATACTAAACAGTTGAACTGTATGTTGTAAATAACAGCAACAAAAAAGGAAACCATCAGTGGAAAACATGCTTAAATTATATGAGAAAAAAAAAAAGTTATTTTGGCTGTAATGTAAATAAAAACAAAAATATATGTTGGAAGAAAAAAAATACTCAGAGATGGTAAAAAATAGTTTAAAAGGAGCAGTGGGGCTATGCGGCAGCTACCAGCAGGTATTGTATGCTCTTATCTTAAATCTGATGTAACCAATTAACAAAACATTCAGGAAGAGATAAATATTTTTGTAATTAGCTTGTGAGAGATTTATACAGAAAAGGATTCAGATGATCACAAATGATTCCTAATGATTTCTGGTAGGGCTGTCTATACTTGTCCAAAAGGAGAACCTGGACCCAGAAGCGTTAAGTGTTGACAGATGATTATAATATTCCATGTTTATACTACAGTAACTTAACAAGCCCCAGGTTTAAACTCCCTAATAACTAGATATGTCACTCTGTTTTACATGGTAGGGAGCTGAAAACTTCTCTCACCAGTGCTCCTATTTTAAATACCTGATCATACCACAGGACTGTATCCAAACCCCCAGCTGTTGGACAACGAATGCACTTGAACACGTGTGCAGCCAACTCCTGTATTGACTGAAAAACTGATTAGATAATAGAAATTGCAGTACCTTGGGAACTGGGTGAGCCGGAGAAACTGTGGCTGGCAAAACTATACTATAAGCAGTATTTCTTTGTCCCTGAAAAAAGAAGCATCTTCGTTGTTGATTGCTTGACTGCCTGTGCAGGTAGACACGATTGCACGAAGAAAAAATTCTGTGGCAGCCAGTCACGGAACCTGTTAACAGATTAAGTTAAAATTGGTTAACATTTTTTTCCTACTGCTATGGTATAAAATGTAAGTATGAAAGAAGAAAGACACCATGTAATAGAAATTGCAAAACACATGCAGCAGCCATAGGTAGTTCAAGAAGTTGTTAAAATCTTGTACCATTAGGGCATTAACACCAAGAAGCAATGAGAACAAAAAACCTCCCAAAGCAATACATCACAGCTTTACAAAGCACTATATCTAATTTGGTTTGATGCATTAAAAAGCAGTGTGGATAAGTTCCCCAAACCAGGACTGACACCCCAACCTGTTTGTAGCAATTTGCATGGCTGGGAGGGGCACTGCACAAGGCTTGGGGAAAGGGTAAATAAGGCACAACAGCAAGTAATCAAGAGAGAAAAAAATAATTTTGTGTTTATTTCAGACATTTTGATCTGTATTCTTGATGAATTGGTGACATATTTGAGCATAAGCATGTTAACATTGCTCTCGTCATTTGCATGAAGATTCAAAAAACGGGGTTCAATCTGGAGTCACCTCCCGCCTGGCAGGGAACAAAACAAACATCGAGAGATTTTTAAACTTGGCCAAGGGCAATTGAGGGAATTGAAGTTTGTAATCGACTTGGAATATTTGAATCAGATTTCTACGTAATTCATATGGGAATTTGGAATGATAGTTCCTCAGAGTATTCATTGCCCAAACAAGCATGAAAACAGGGAAGTACACTAAATTTGAGAGGATTCTTTACACTGCCCAGCTAAACACTGATAAAATATAGCACATTTTTTTCAATGCATAAAAATTCTATAATGTAAATTTGTTTATTTATTTATTTTAATTACCTTAGAATAAATTCCACATAATAGTTAAGCTACTTTTGAAAAAGATCATATGTAGACAAATACATGAGCAATCTTCTCTGGCAAGTAACCAATATTAATAATTACTCTTTAGTAAAATAAAGTGGCTTTGTTTAGATGGAAGTAAATAAACTTTTCTTCACAGAATTTAAGAAATTCATCTACTGCATATTTTAACTACGTAAAGATGATTTCTAAAAGAGTTTCTTCCATAATTTGTACATTTTTATTTTACTGTAAACTTCCTTCCTTTCTTTGGATACATTTATCATGTCCAGATGCAAATAATATCATTCCACACGCATGCTGGGCTTACAGATGTCCCTTTTACAACATCCCATGATATACAGATTTGAACTACAAAATTCTTTTGGAGCCCCAAGAAACTGAATGCAGTTGTTGAGTGAGGTTTGTTTCAGAAGGGTTTGTGACTGTCTCTTTGCACACCGAGCGGTGGTAAGTTTGGCTTACAGAATCTTAATTTGTGCAACACCTGAGAGGTTGTAGAGACTTTTAGTCAATGCAAGAAGATTTTTACTGTTGTTTTAACTTGTTTATAAGTAATGAGGTGGAGTTGGTGGGAGAGGCTCTGATCTAGCTCCCAGTATAACCTGGGTACCTATGGAAAGTTGCCTACTTCCAGAGGGAAGAGAGTGCCTGCGTGGAGCTGGAGCTGTGCCCTTAACAGGGGGCTAGATTGGTTTGAGGCTGTGTAAATAACCACCTAATCATTAGCCTCTTCACATACGACTTTCCTAGGGTCATCTTCACAAGAAAAGATTCTTGTCCAGTTTAAAAAAATAAACTCTAGGCCATCTACCATACAGAGCACAGACACTCATCCACAGAGCCTGAAGCATCTTGCAAACTCGCCAGCCAGTTTGCACACATTTCTGGAAGCTAGAAACACAGAATCTGCAGAGGCAGCAACTTCTGGCTCCTCAGAAGTAGCGCTCTACTTTTACAAAGAGCAGCAGAAGTACCTGGCTCTTACCGCGGCTGAACGTATTTACACTCAGCTCCATATGGCTGCGATAAACGCACTGAAACCCCACAGTCAGGGACACGGTCAGCTGAAGTCCACACAGACATCACTACGTGACCGTGTGTTTCAAACGCTCTCCCTGATGATCGGCACGCTGCCGCTGCACCTGTCCTACCACTGCAATTTTAATTGGTGGAAAAAAAGGTGCAAGTGCGCCTGTCAATTACTCTACAATAGAACTTCAAATGTCCCAAATACGTGATCTCAGATGCATCAAACCTATTTAGATCCGTGTGTGTGCGCCTATCGACTATCCCGCATTCAAGAAGGGATGCCTTTTTATTTAGAATAAAATTTTTACCTCTGTTCCCCCAAAGACACACTGTAAGTGTTGTCACAAGATAACAGGATAATAAGGTAGCGTAGCCTGTTGTTATACCACTAACTACTCATTATAAACCAGACACACACAAAATATCTCCTACTCGAACAGGTGAAATGCGACAACCAAATAAATATCACTATAGTATAATCTGACTCCTATAGCACATCGTAAGAATTACAAACACAGGACAACTAAAGCTTTATTTGAAATATAAAAAAAATTATAAGAGAAAACATTCTCCTTCAAAGTAAAAATAAAATGGCATTAAAACATAATGAAGTTACTGTTTTATAATGAAAATCTGGACTCCATCCACACACTTCCTTCCTTAAGAAGGCCTTCCTAATGTCTCCACAGCTTCTTCTATTTTTTAAGCTTCCATATTCACAGCTAATTTGATATAGCAACATCATCAATCACCGGAGACAGGAACAACTGGCTGTAAGCTCCAAGTCTTGCTCAGATTGCTGGGGCTTGCTCCCCAGCCCTTCCAGCCAGCACAGCTTTTGTCAGCATCCGATTCACTTCCACAACACCGACGCTCAAGCGCATCCTTTTTGTTACGCTTTCTGTGTATATTAATTACAACGAGATGGCTCATAAAGGCAGGATTTATGCGGCTTCCAGTGGAATTGCAGCCATCAGAGAGCCGGGTAGCCCCGTAACACACACCAGCGCAGGCAGGATGCAAAGCTGCCCATCTGCGCCTTTCTTCTCTCCCTCAACAGCAAGGCCATGCCACTTGCCATGAATAACAGAATATTTACTAGCAACCGCAATAATGAAAATTATTATCGGTGTTACTGAAATTACATCAGCAGATACGATGCTCCGAGCGCAGAAAATTACAGACAACTGCTCCCCTGACTCCATGGTGAATCACCCTGTGCAGTCTGCATGCACGCGCCTTCTGCTGGAGCTGCTGGATTCCTCAGCACACCTTCTATGCTTTAATTTGTATTAATAATATAAATATGCACTGCGAGCTTTTGTGAATTGCCAGATGGATTTATCTTTTGTGGAAATTACATTTTCTTTTCCTTTTAAATGAGCCAGCCAAAGGGGCTGAATACAGAATTTGAGTATGATGATGGGTGGGAGCATTTTAAGTGACTGATTTTGCAGCACAAATGTGCCCTATATTTATTAGCCTTTTACTCTAGGTCTATTTTAATTGTTATCTGTTCATGCATGCTACACTATATAATGAAATGCTCCCATTTCACTCTCAGAGCAGAGAGTTTTTTATGTGTATCTCTATTAATGACCCTTAATTAAGTTGATTTTAGTCATTTAAATGTGATTTTCCTCTGGTCAAGAAGTATTTTTAAAGAGAGATGTTGGAAATGAACTCTCATTTAAGCACTTTTCTTAATGCTTTTTGTTCAACAGTTACAGCAATTTACCAGCTATGTTTTCAATGAGGTACGAGGTGGCCATGCAAAAAACTGTTCATCTACGTGAATCATCATATGTGATTGTTAGCAAACAATTTTTTGGTATTTATTTATGATGGACTTCAAATTTACAAACAATTAGCAAAAATGTTACTACAGGCTAAAGTTCATGACAGTTCTAAGCCACAACAAGCACGAGTACATGGTAAAACAGCCAAAAAAATAAAATTTGAATATTTTAAAACAATTTACATCACAAAATCCATCAAAGTGTCTACAGAAGCACAGTAGTGACATTATTTAGGATTACAAGAATTAATACCTAATTGATTTAGTAAATAAAACTAACTTGCTCTCGTTAAAGTGAATCTTACTTAATATATATGAACAATTAATAACATCAAAAGCATTGTTCAGATAACTAATTTTTAAAAATGTAATTTTATCTATTTTATAAACTGTAAAATAATGACCAAGGAGATGTTCTTAGTATATGGATATTTGAGGAAAAAGAGGATAAAATACTAGAGATCCTTAATTTGGCTTGCCGGGTCATCTTATTATCATATCATAATTTTGCATCTTGTGAATTTTCCTTTTTTTTTTTTTTTTTTTTTTTTTTTTTTTCCTGAAACTTCAGAGCAATGAAGTTTACAGTAAGGAACTAAAAACACAATAGGCAATAATATATGGAATCCAACCAATGCAACTAGGTAAGATTTTATACAGTTTTTTACTGTTAATTACTTAACGCTCACATTTTTCAATCTGAAACAATGGTTGTGGTTTTGTAGATCTTTATTTGTTACTGTAATTACAGCTGTCTTAATAAAACACTGACTTTGTAATCCCAGTGTTTCAGGGGTATATATAAGCTTCAAAAATAGAATGGGAAAGATTAAAGGTTCTCTCCAACTCTGTGTAACCTGTGTAACAGAAGAGTAGCTCACATTTCACAAGCAATAACCTGTGCATTTTCTAAAAAAAAAAAAAAAAAAAAAAAGAAGAAGAAGAAGAAGAAAAAGAACAACATAGGGAAATGCCTCAGGCAGAAGTTGAAACTGATTGGGCAAAGTAGAAGGACAAGAGCCCTTGAAATTAAACAAAAGCAAATTCATTCTGTTGACAGATGTTGATTACATCAAAGCCGCGAAAGAACTTTTTTCTTTTTCTTTTTTCCCCTTTTTTGCAACTAATACCTCTGCATTCTCTATACATTAAGGATATAACATATCTTAATCAACACAACCCAACATGTAATAATTTTTAAATTTGGTCAAAGTATATTGTAACAAGGTCTTAACGACAGGCTTCTCTAAACAAGAGTGTATTCACATGGTCATGTCTGCATACCCGTGCTGGTCACGCCATCATCAGCCCCTTACTTCCAGGGGTTAACTGCTCTGGCAGCCAAATAAAATACAGAGAGAGCTGTGTAATTATGGAGACAGTCAAAGGGCAGACTCTATTTTGAAATCTATTTGCACAGACAAGGTCTTCCAATTTCGCTTACAGGAAACAAGCTGGTAAAGGGGGTCTCCTCCTCTCCAGATGCTTTCCACACTTTTTTCCCACATCAGGAAATCATGGACATGGACACCATGCAGCACTGTTTCCTGGATTACAGGACTATGTCATTACAGGGAGAAGAGCAAGCCCATGCTCTTGAGAAATATTTCCTCCTAATTGCCCATATTAGGGGAAAGCAAAACCCACAAGGACTACTGAAAATGCGACTAGCAGCAATTTGTAAACAGGACACAGCCACAGTCATCACGATGGTACTGGAAAAGAGAAAACAGAAATGAAAGGGTAAAAACACTCTGTTTTTAATAGCATGATTGGGGAAATGAAATATTCATCAGGGTAGATGTGACTTCAGTTATAACAGCAACACATTGGTGAAAACCTCGACAGCAATATGATTATGACCGTACCCTGACCAACCAAAATCAAGAACAGTATATTGCAAGCATTATATTCAGGTTGTCATTGTTCTATTCAATTACTGAAATTAGCTAGATATTGATGGTAGAAGTTGTTTAGTTAATAAAGGAAGTGAAGGGATTGCTGTCCTTATTACCTCCCAAGAGCCGGTAAAGCAAGCCAATGGCCAAATGCTGACCGGCTCCAGTGCAGCAGCACAAGCCCTGGTGCCGCTGCCACTGGGATTCCCCTGCGATGCTGAACAAAGCCGAGCTGGGCCCTCAGGACCAGTGACGCTCCCTGCTAATTAAAATTTTGCCCTTACTTCACGGAGAGTGGAGACAGGCAATTTGTTTGCTGTGCGCTAATACAAACGAGTGTTTTAATTGGTTGTAAATTTATAAACTGTATGGAAATGCATTCTTGTTTGGCTTTTTGTTGTTATTACTCGCTCTAGACTGGCACACTAAAATGATGAATCGGAGCCTTCTGAATAATACAGTTCTTCTAATTCATTATTCAATCAGACTTACGGCCAACAAAATAGCTGTTCTGCAAGTTGGTAAACTGGGAAACCACAGAGAATCAGAAACTCTTCTATTTACAGGAAGGATGACAGCCTAAGGGTACTTCATCCCAATAATAACAACATTCAAGTAATAGTGCCCAGGTCACGACAAGCCATGACCCTCCCCATAGCTCCGTCAGGAAGTTGGCTTGGTGCCACCTTTTATCAGCAGCAACCGAGTGCAACTTCAACAAACAAGAAGAAAAGGAAAAATTAATGTTATAGTCTCAAAACCCTCTTCAACCACTTCCCTGAGTTCCTGTGTGTGTATATATATATATATATACACACATAGTCACACCAAGCCAGTGACTGAGCAAAATTCTGGTGTCATTAAACAGCACTTGTCATTTTATTACAGGATTTAAAAAAATTGAGAGTACCATCTAGTTATATCTAAATTATATTGATTCATATACCAAGGGAAATTAATTGTCTGCTACACAAAATGTGATTGGGCTGTAACACTTAACTTTGGAAACAGAGCACTGTAGCTCTCCACTACAGTTTTCCATCCCAGTGCAATTTCTACTAAATCTCTCTCCAACAGCATAACACGAGTAGAAAATAAAAAGAAAGAGTTGCCTAAAGCAGTATCACAGCAAAACGAAACAAGTCAGATACAAAAGCTGGACAAAGCAATATTAAGAGTTTCACACACAGTTAGGGGAATTTAGGCTCCAAATCACAGCATCTGGCAAATTTCAACTTCTGTGACTAGCAGAAGAAACATTCCTCTTATGTTACTACATTGCTATATTGAGTAAATTAATTTATCATGAAGTCAATAAATTAGAATGAGAAAGATATCTGCTCAGGTCTGCATATTTAAATACACCTTTCAAACACCTTCTGTCTATCTTAAGGTTTTGTAAAACATCAGAGGAATTATTTATGCTTGACAGGTTAGTTATTGTACTCACTATTTTCATTTTGTAGGGAAGTAACAACTGTTGGAACAAGTTCGTCAGTTTAAAAAATAGCAGTTGTTTCAGATTAAAATAAAAAAGCTATTCAAATAGTCCTCACACATGCACAATACAGGATCTTGTTGTTAATATGCACCCACCCACAGCTTTAACATTCACCGAATCCTACTGGGATAAAATCTTTTCAGGTGCTCTGTGAAACAACTGTTTTTCAACTGGCATGTTTATGTCCTATGTGCATACCTGATACAGGACTAAACGTTACTGGTGGCACGTTAAAAATAATCTTACTTTAATAACTTAAATTACCAGCTGAAATGGGAAAAATATGTCTGAATCACCACAAAAAAATGTTTTCAACAAATCCTTTCAGTGGATGAGCAAGGCTGCTGAAATAAGAGTAACATTTGCACAGAAAATGTAGGGGCTTCTGAACATTGTATCAGGATTTTCTCCATAGCTTGATATACGGGAAGAGTACTGCCAGTTAGCAGTCTTTTCCCCACGCAAAACTCAAGACCCCTTACAATAAACACCTGCATCCAAATCTCTAAGGATAAAAGATGATTCCTGAATCATAACACAGTCTTACCTCTAAATGAAAAAAAAAAGTGTACATCGCTAGCAATTTTTGGATGAACATCTTAATAAAATGCTTACATTACTTCTCATTTGGTAAACAAGACAGCTAGCAGCATTTCTTGCTTTGTACTGAATTTTGTTAATTACTTGTATTATCCTGTTTCCACTTGAAAATGCAAGTTTTATTGGGACAGTGAGTCTTTTAGTGAGAAAAGATGTATGTGTCCTCTGCTGGAGTGGAGTGTAAGTTTGAGGCACTATATCCTATACACTGGACTTCAAAATATATTAGCAGATAGGTGTAAGAGTTTACAGCTGTTTCTACTATACTGTTGTGGTATTGGAAACAATCTATGATTTTTATTTTTTTTTTCAAGAAGATGCTTTGCACAAGGAAGATGCTCCAGTCAAGAGCTTGCTGCAGATAACTTCTAGTATCCTTGATAAAGCATTTATTTTTAAACCTGACAGTCATCAGAATGTGCTTTTAATGCATAGCTTGGAAGCTTATTCATAAATATGTGACACTGGGTCACTGAATGAATTATAATGATAGGATTATGGATTGAATTTGGAAGAGTACGGTATAATGTTTGGGGGCTGTTTAAAACATTTTTTAAAATACCTTTCATTTATCTCCTTGCTTAACATTTACAAAGACCTCTTTCTTATCATAAAAGTCCCTGTTTATCAAACACTGATACAGGAAGAAGTTGTTTACGTTTTCAGAAGTACCAACATACATCACTTATGACAAAAAAAAACAAGCACTCCATAAGAAATGCTCAATCACTGTCAATCATATGCACTAAAATATACATAAACCAAAGCATGTGGTGTGAACTATATTGGATTCAAACTGAACACAGAATTACAACTATAACAAACAAAAAACAAATAATTACAAGTGACTCATAGGCCTATTTACACATCTCACAAAACCGCTGGAAAGGTAGGTAACCATAGAAACCTGACAGCCTAAATTCAGTATTTTAAAATTTGTATTTAGTTTAAAATGCTGAAAATGATGTTTATATTAGATGAAATTCATATTTTAAAGGCTTCAGTTTTTGCTTTGATACTTAAATAAATACTTAAAATTATTTCATCTCTCCGTTATTAACAATTTGCCTTTTAGATTTGATTTTATTCAAGTAAAGATTACGATTTATCCTTTGTTATAAAATGTCACAAATGAGGTATTTTAATACCACAAATTAATATTTCTAGCACCTCTTTAATGATCAAAATTAAATAATGATATCAAACAAACATTGCTGAACTTATTATTAAATGTTTTACATACGGACTTTCCTGAGCTGCACAGCAGAAAAAAAAAATAAATTACTCAAATTAACTGTTAAAGCTGAAATGCTAATAGCCTTTTCTACTTATAATTCTTTTTCACTGACAATTACAATTTGCATGGCTTAAAATTTAATACTATGATTAGTACTAATGTCCTATATTTTACTTCATAATCTAAATGAGTAAAATATTATTTTTGTAGTTCACTGGCTCTTATACTTAGGTTGTAATGTTCAGTGTGTATTTCATTATGCAGATGAGCAATGGATGTCGTATAACGTGATTTAAATGGGTCAACAGTATTTTCCTATTCACATTAATCATCCAGACAGCCACAAAAAAAAAATAGCTTTTTTTTGAAAACTAACCCAGGAAATCTCTCTCTCTCTGCCCCTGATCCTTCCCACCAGCCCACCGCCACGAGCCGCAGCCATGGGGCTGCGGGAGCTGGGCTGGGTGCTGGACTCCTGCTGAGGCAGGTGCCAGGCCCTGGCGGGTGCAGCTAGGCCAGCTCTGCGCCTCCCTGTGCCAAGAATGATTCTCCTCATGGAGCTCAGCAGGAGCCACGTGTTGACAAACTGAGCCGATCTGGATCGGCAAAATTCGCTCTTGGCACGGGGACAGGCGGCCGTGCTGCATGCCCAGGCGGCCTGCCCGCAGACGTGGCGCTGGCAGTGAGGCGCCTCCTGCCTCATGCACTTGTCAGGGGTCTGTCAGGGGTCTCCCGCTGAAGGCAGCGGAGACAGGATCAGGCCACTTGTTGCCAGTTGTTTATAGAGCACATCCAAAGCACAGGCTCTGCTCTCAAGCCACATAACCATAACCAAAGGCCTTTTTTTTATCATATATGGCACCTTGCAAATAGAGTGGCTATTTATAAATAACATAGCGCTTCTGCAGGAAGGCAAGCCATGCTCACGCATGCTAAAGGGAAAGCACACAAGTGCAAGAGGCCAGAGGCAACACGTGTGGCGGTGCTGGCAGTGCTGGCCTAGGCGCACCCCGAGGGGCAGGCCCCACAGGATGACCCGTGGGCCACCCCAGCTGCCCAGGGCTGCCAGTGGCCCCTCACTGGGCCCCACGCCTCAGCGCTTCTGCGCAGCAAGGCCAGCTGCAAGGCTGGGCAGGCGGCAAAGCTGGGGGGGGCTGAGGGAGCGAGCTCCATGGAAGAATCAAAAAAGCAGCCTGAGCTGGGGAGAAGCTTTGGGTTGCATCCCCTGCTGCCTCGGTAGTTCCTCCGATGGATACAGACAAACCTCAAAAAGGGCAGAAATTCAGGATGTGCTGACACCGTGCTCTCAGCAGCCTGGGGGAGGTGTCCATCCTGAGTCAGGATGGCAACTGCCTCCCCCACAGACGCTGAGTTTTAATAAGCCTTCATGAATGTCAGACACAAAAAGGGGCTTTATTCTGTGGTAGAGAAAGGGTAATAAGGTGTTTTGCATTTTCCATGCAGTGGTTTTGAAGCGCATTTTCTGGCTCCAGACACAACACCAGCCCTTCCCCACAGCACCGCCACATCCAGGAATCTCCCTCCTGAAGGCACCAGCCACCCTTTCCAGCACGGTGCCCCCCTTGCTCTTTGCACAAATGCTGGGATGTGCCAGCTTTTTTCTGTCAGGAGCAGGAGGGAAATGGTTCAAGGAAGCATCTGGAAAAACTTCCCCTGGGTTTGCACAGAGCATGGGGCTGGGGGAGAGGGCTGCAGTGCCCTGGGCACACAGGCGGTATGCCCCCCTGCCTACCCGGCTGGAGACCCTGGGGGCTTTTGAGCCACCACTCTCCTCACTTCACAACCACCACCTTTCCTCTTCTAGTTCATGGACACAGATGAAAAGGAGTAGGACCTGAGCTTCAGCTTTTAAAGTAAACTAATCAACATATGGCACAATATGAGGTTTACAACTATTTGGATCTCACCAGATTATATTTGCAGTGCTTGTGTCCCTGGACAAATGTTTCACCAGTATCTAATAAACAGCTGGCTACAACAGGCACCTTAACTGGGAAAGAGCTAAGGCATCTGTGGGCACCAGCTTTGTGGTTGATTTACAGTAAATTAAACAATAATCACCACAACAATGACTACAGGTTCAGTTTTGACCATGACCTTCCCTAGGTATCAGGAACATGAAGGAATTCAGCATATTTCATTGGAGTGACAACCTATATGCAGGTCAGGATCTGACACACTTGTTTCCCCTGTGCCCATCTCATGTAATGCACATCAGGAGGAGTTGAGCCAGATGGCATGCAACATCTATGAATTTCCGATGCATGTCTTCAGGATGGGCTCCAGCCCTGCCTATCTGCCCCGCCACTCTCCAATGAGCAAACTACACATTCAGATCCCCAAAACTAGGTGGTAAGGAAGGACCTCTGGGTTTCCTCACTACTCCATATCCTGCCAACAACACCCCAGATACTATTACAAGAGATTTCCTGGAGGAACTACAAGCAGCACTTGTTGAAACAGACAATATAACACAAACTACAGCACCTGGTTATTCCCTCAAGACTGGATCAAGTCCAGTTGCACTTTAGGAAATGCTTTCTTACCCCCCAAACCTTGACCTTGCTCCCTGTCACTTTTCCTCCTGCACATGTTACAGGTGTAAGTTACCCAAACAAAACCATGCTGTCCTATCAGGTGCTTTAAAGATGGATACAGCAATGCCAACAACTGTTACTTCCTACAAAACCGGACTTTAAATAAATAAATAAGCAAACAAATAATTAAGTTCTAAACTATCTTCATCAGTCTATTCCCTCACTGTGTACATTTAATTGGGCTATTCCACCATCTGAATTTCTAAAACACATCAAGTAAGCAATGGGTTTCTCAAGAGAGGAGGTCTACAAATCCTTTTCCTGAACTGAAAAGGATTTGAGCATTTTTTTTTCTGCACAGATAGTGAATCGATAAGCAACAGTAAATGTTTTGCTTTCCCTAAGATGAAGATAATCTAACTTGCCAGCTAAATATGACAGGCATTTCTTCAGAGCATGCTTAGCTACCTTGTCTGCAAAGCTGGGCAGCAATCCATGAAATTCTCCATGGGGACATCCCAGTTAGCCAATTACTAATTCACATATTCAACACAGAACACTTAGATTTTCTTGCATGATTTGTCAAACATCCACTCTAGTGCTCTTGTTCTTGTTGCTACAGGTTTGTGGTTTAAATATACAGCTTTACAACAGTATTGCCCACTGGAGATACAGACCAATGGCAGCAATTTGAGCCCACAGCTGGATCTCCCAGTTGCTCTGACTGGACTTGTCTGCTTGCAATTGAGGAAAAGTTTCGACTAGAACCCATCTCACTTTTGAACTTATTAATTCAGAACTTTGTTTAGATAGAAGGAGCTCTGGAGGCAAATCTGACAGAACAGACACAATTTGTGGAGATACTAATTGCATGAAAAGAACTATTTTGCAAAAGACTTCCCATTCAAATTGACACACCAAAAAAGGCATTTTTACCTTTTTACTTAAAGGCAGAGGCATATATAACCTTAACATGACTGGAAGAGAAGGCTGTATAGCCATCTCCTTGTGAGCTGTCTCTCACACGTGAGACATGGGCACATACTGCATTGCGTGATGCTCATGGGAAAGACTGAAGAAATAAAAAACAGGCTACCAGTAAAGCCATGTATATGGCAAATTATACAGACTGGTGCTATCAAGGAAGGTCAGTGATCCCGGCAGCCCCTGGTAAATCCAGTGACAGTGCACACCCATCTTGAGAGTACTATACTAGAACCGCAGATCTGCATGTGGAAATTTTGGTGTCTTAATTTCAATAGTGCCATTGCAGCTGAAACCATCATCTTTATAATTTAAAATGCAGGCTAGTAAAGCTCTTCTTTAGACAATAACAATTAGCATGTTATTGCTCCATCCAGATGTGTTTCATGATGCACTATAAATTATTCTGACAATTATAAAACAGAGCTGGACAGAGAGAGTACAAAAGCTTCATCTGGAGAATGAGCACTGGTATTCCCACAGCTTTCTGCAGCAGTCCAGCCACAGAACCAGACACATTCCACGTTCAACCTGTCTTTGGTCTGGATCTTGGCAGACTTTGTCCCAACACCTTTTTTTTTGGGTGAGGAATTTGGGTGCTAAAATATACAAAGGATGTGACAACAGATGTTATGTGTATTGACAGAATCATACCTGAAATATGTACTGGAGAAGGTATCAATTCATTTTGACTCTAAAATCATCCCCAGATCAGCAAATTCAGTGAATTATGTGCTAGAAGCCCTGCTGTACACTTAAATCATGGACAATGCGAATTCCATTTCAAATTACCTGCATGGCCTATTGCAAAGTAACATGATCATGAATTTTGATTTTATGATTCTGACCACAACTTTATTAACATCAGGGGTCCTGAATCCTACTCAGTGAACAAAACAACTACAGTGAAGTCGACTGACTTGTTTGCTACCACTGCAGTGGTACAGTCAGCAGAAGCAGCATGCCCGTGCCCCAGCTATGCCCCAGCTCACAGTGCAGTGTATCATCACCTGTTGTGCCAGAGGTGACAGGAGAGAATGTGTGCCTTCACCTCAGCCACACCGGCAGATTACTTTCAGCTGGCTGAACTTCCAGTCACAACTTCCAAACAACCTGTTTGCAACCTCCAACAAGGAACATGGTCCCAGAGCTGAGGATACTGCTGCAGCAAAAGCCACCCAAATTTGTCAAGCAGTTATATTATTCTATACCTAACTCACATAACTGGAAAAAGAAAAATGATTTCAATTACTCAGTGAAGTTAACATGAAAGGCTATCAAAATTTACTTTAGCCTGCTTCCCTTGGGTGATTACAGCGGGAGTCAGTATCACCAACTTAGATGCAGAGAGTTAGGTTGACTGAATTCCACCTTTATTGACTTGGATAGTCTCTTCAGGAAAGCTGAGATATACCTTATATTTCACTGAAGAACCAAGACTGATTTTATGCAACAGTTCTCATAAAAAGAGTTATTCGGATAAAAGAGACCAAAATAAACAAAAGCAAGATTGTCTTTATCAAGCAGGTTTTAGAAACAGCTGCCATATACTCCTTCTGCACTTTTGCAATTTTGGGTTGCTCTGCAATTAAAATTTTGCCAGAAAACATGTAGTCGTTAAGGAAAGTTCTCTGCAATGCTAAACTCTTAGATAATTTAACTACACCACCCAGAAAACAGCTGGGACAGAAACATACCAGCAAAGTAATTCTGACTGGTACAACTTGATCTTTCTGAGGAACTATTTAAGATTTCCCAGAAGAGAAATCTTCTCATGACTAGAGCTTCTATTGAATTAGTAGGGTCTGCTAGAGCATTAACAAATCTTTAAATAATAAACCTAGACAAATCCCACTACTTGATATATTTCTTTTAAGAACACCCATTTCATTTAGGTCTCTGTCTTGAGCCATAAGAAGTATGTCAATAATAATCAGTACACAACAACTAGAAACAGCTCTCAGAAATGAGACTTGCCCAGTCACCTCACAGGTGTTAATTCAGAAAGCACAGGGCAATGAAATTAAACCTTGTCACCACCCACAATTTCACCCATAATGCAAGAGCGTAATTCAATTCTCAGACCTGCACGAATCAATGCAGGCAACATCTCATCTTGGTGTCAAACTAGGATGGCTTTGCAAGATGACTGTCCGCTTGGTTATTAGAGTAGAAGATCAACTCGTCTAGATGAGTTTACAAGCACATTCAAGAGCTATGAACTCAAGCAACATACAAGCAGACCTGGAGTGACTGCATCATGTATTAAATAAAGTTCCTCATTTTTATGACTTGTGGAATGAGGTCAGGAGCTCACTGTTATTTTTTTCCAACTCCAATCAGAAGATCTGGGACCAAACGGCTGGATTTCTGTGAGAAAAATAATTTCTTTGTCATTTTCTTTAAGTGTTATACCATGTGTGTTGACTTTCATAATTCTGAAAAATACACAATGCAGGACCTAAATTTAAGTTCATGTACATCTCAACATGAATCAGTTAATCTGAGAACATCTGATATGCCCTAGGTGTTAATGTATAAATATAGATCATGTTCATTACTGCAGTAGCCTTTCATGGTTCAAAATAAGCTTGATCTAAAATCGAAATATCCTTTTAACAGGTATTTTAAGTATAAATACATGAAAGTAAACATCCTTAAGATGTGAAAGTTGGAGACTTTACACAGCTGGTTAGAGTGGCTCGTTATTTATCTTCTAAACTAGAGAGACTACAATATGACCTTCAAAACCCTCACAAAAGTTTTCTCAGGCTGCACTCTATAGAATAAGTCTGCCAAAAGACTTCTGAGGAGCACTGAAGAGTCCTTTATTACCATTTTCTAAGACTTCCATGTAGCATAGCAGTTTATTGAACACTTGTTTTCCAACATTTTCCTCTTTGTTTAGAAATTAGGACATACAGGGAAAGACATCTACTGATTTGGAAAGGATAACAACTCTAAAAGGAAAACTCCCCAGGGAATCAGTCATTTAACAAAACAAACAAATGAACTTTCCATACTTTGTTTCTATGTCATAAAACATTTCCAGATTGTTTTCCATTCAAATAATATGTTTTTAATACGCACTATGTTAAAGGAACTTAAAAACTAATTTCAAACTTCCTCTGTCCAAGAATCTCTGTAGTATCATATGCTATCATATGGATAAAGCCCTTTGCCAACAAACAGTTCCATTTGTAAACATTACCTTAGATGTTTTCTCTTATACCCTTTCCATATTTCCTTTTCCTATGCCCAATTACAAGGACTGAAAAGACTTTATTTAAGTAAAAAAAAAAAAAAAAAAAAAAGTTTATTATCAATGTGTTCTTCTCTACACAGGAAGAGAAGTTACAGCTGTTCAGACAGAAGTGTAAGAAGGGACAAAAGGAGCATTTGCCAAAAGAGAAGAAGGAAGAAGATCTACATGTTTGACAAACAAAACCCAAGACATACAGACACCGTGAGATATGACTGAATGAGAAGAAACCCTTACCATATAATGACCTGACTTCAGATGTTCTGACATGGTTCCTTTAAAAAAATCTATAATCTTTGTATCACTACAGAACACAGCCATCCAATGGTGTGACTTGAACTGCTGAACACAAAGTATGAGTAACTTTTCTTAAACAGAAACTAGAGCTTGACTTCATACAGTGCCTTTCATACTTAGTGCATTACAAATTGCTTTAAATACTGGCAGGCAAACAGCCATTATACACTCAAGAGCTCATACATAATAATACTTAGCATTTTTATAGAGCTTTTCATCTTCAAAGTGCTTTACAAACAACTCATTACTCTCAACCAACGCACCTGCAAAGTAGATAAATATCTGTACTGTAGGTGGAGAAAGAGACAGGAAGTTCACTGGCTTATCCAAGGCCATGCACCACCAGCCTTGAAGCCCCTAGCTTAGAGGCTTAGAAGCCCCCAGCCTAGAAGCTCCTGGCTTCTAGTCCTACAAATAACTTCAACACAGTCTTGTGTTGAGACTATAACTCTTCTTCAGCCATACAGCTGCAGGAGGACTTGCCTCACTAACAAGAGGATGCCAGCAGATGAGCCTACCATTCCTGATGCTGGCAAGCTCCTCAGGGCTGTTTTCTCCCACCAGAACCATCAACCCAGAGATGTATGAAGCCCAGACACCAAGGTGAGCCTCACAATGTACACTCTGAAGCTGATTCGCCACCAAACAGCAAGCTGGCAAAGCTTCTACTTCAGCAAAAGCCTTGGTGTCTCCCTTACTTCTCAAACTGCCACATATTTTCTGTGGCAGGAGACTCGTACAATACAGACCAACAGAAAACTTAAGTTTGTGGCCTCCAGGTACAGCCACAATATAAGAAAACAACTTCAGCTTCCTGCCTCAGGCAATCTAATGATTCAAAACTTTGAATGAATAGCAGTAACTCTCTCCCTTGCTGGTGAATGGAAAAATAATCTTAATGGGATTTTACCACATGATTATACTTCTACTTTTTGACGCATAAAAATATCCAATATGATTTTTTTTTCATGCCTTTTTTAAACCTCAGAAACACCAAGAATGTCAAACCTGGAACAGAAAAGAAGCCTAGGAGATTTAAACTGTAATACAATACATGTAATGTACTACAGCAGACTTTCTATTCCCTAACCACAGGAACAGAATCACTGAATTTTTAGTAAAGGCATCTTTATTTTAGATACTTGTTTGTCACTAGATTTAAATGAATAAATCTGAGAATCCTTATCTGTTCATTTTTCACATTTATGATGCCAGAGCTTTACATGTTCTCCAGACACTGTAGTTCCTCCCACGGAAAACAGCTCATGCTCAGAAAAGTAAGTTTCAGACAAACTGTTAGAACAACAGAAAAAACAAGAAATTGTTGAAGGCCAATTTTTCCACATTTTTTCTACAAGTAATGGTGTATATATAAAGTTAGGTAGGTAAATGTGAGCAGTAAGAGACAAATGAACGATGGCAGAAGTGTATGTAGATAGAATAGTAACTAACATGTTCTGCGTGCATGTCCAATCAACCTGGTCATAAAAGCTAGAATAGGAACAACACAGCAGCTGTTAATTACTCTTCTCATATCTTAACTTTCTAAATTTTACAAAAACAAAAGAAACAAACAAAACAAAACACAAGGTCACACAATTCAAAACAATGAGGAAACAACTCTTGACCATTGAGCAGAAATTACGAGTTCCCCACATTTAGAAGAATTTTAAGATATATATTTTTTTAAATGACCAAAATACATTTTCTCATGAACATAAAGGCATATATATAAGAGCAAGCTAAAAATAAAACATACAGGAAATGCAATTAAATTTAATTAGATTGACCAGTAACTCTCTCTCTGCACTCAAAAAAAAAAAAGTTAAAACATTTTCTAAATACAAAAATCCAGCATGATAAAGTTCTGCTGCTAAAATTATATGCAATGTTTGTGTAATGCAGCTTTTCTCACAGAATGAAACAGATTAAAGGAGAGACATGTACGAAAAAAAAAATCAACATGCACTAAACTCTGAAAACATAGAAATGACAATATCATAAAAAAAAAAACACATCAGAGTAACACTAATGCTGCAACATTTTTTGTTATTTTGTTTATTAACTTGTTGCTTTATTTGTAAGCAGTAATCAAGAGATGCAAACAGAATTTATTTTGTTGCCTGTACTTTTAGCTGCTCCTATTTTCATTCTATTTTAAAAAGAATCTTTTCTCCTAATCATCAACAAAGTAAAACCAGATTTTACTAGTGGTGAAGTACATTATCCATCAGCATAAGGTGATACTACGCAAAAAACTACACAGAAAATAAGAGGAGTCAGTGCTTGAACACAGCTTTCCTTCAATTCCCTTGGGAATCCTGGTACTACAGGTCTTGGATTCCCAAGCAGAGGGGATCATGTTCATCATGATCTACAGCTCATCTGGGACTAAATCCAGGTAAACTGCTTGATGAAATATAGGTGCCATCAGGTAACAGGAGTGGTCATGGAGACTACAGAAATGTGTAACTAAAAACCACAAAATGAAATTAAAACACTGCTGTAGCCAAACAGCCCCCTTCTACTGGATGCAGTAACTCCAAGTCAGAGAACACACAAAGCACAGACCACGCCCTATTTACTTTCTCTTCCTTTTTCACCTGTGTAATACAAAAGTTAGACTAAGCACACAAGTATGTTTTAACAAACATTTCTGATTTTAATACAAATACTTAGGAAAGGAACCACTGGGACAAATGCACACAGCTTGAAAAGACAAAGCATAAATAAATAAATAAATTTTACATATCCTACTCCTCCTCCCACTTCATTACTTCAAAATATTTTCAAATTAAAATTTATTGCTAATAAATATAGCAAGATCAACAGCACTGGGGTGTGGTGGTCAGAAGCACTGCAAGCCATCCAGCAGTGGCACCTCACCACCCCAAACTGTCACAGAGAAGAAAAGAGCAAGTGTTTTGCCATGTGTGAGTTTCCAAGGGCTATGGGACTGTGCTTGTTCAGGAGCGGGAGGAGAGAAGGATTAGAAAGAGGAAAAAATATGCAATCCCAAATGGCAACTGAAGAGTTCATTGTAATGAGGCAGTTTTAGCACAGAGAAGGCCTTGTACAGACTGTATACATGATCAGTCTCTATATTAAAATTACAGTTTGCAATGAAACTGCAAAATTATCTCTGAACATTGTTAAAAATTCCTAAGCTTTCACTTAAATTTGCTCATGGATCACAACTGGCAAAACCACAGCATCATATCTCATATGTACAAATATAACGGAAAGAAAAAACAGCTTAGATTTCACAACATTGATCTCCACTGCAGCTTTAGCTGCAAATCCAAAAACAGAAGGAGCCTATCTTCAATTTGACTTCAGCAGAAACCCAAACTTCAGAATAAGAAATGAAAATACCACAGCACTATGTTAGGGCAATTGACTAAAACAGACTTTTATTTGGAGGGTAGCCTCAAACTTATCCTCTAATTATAGCTGTACGTAAAAAAACACACAAGAAATAATTGGTGTTGTATCAGAACAGAATAGTTCAGTTTCCCCTGCAGAACTGTTAACCACCTGTAACACAAAATTTCAGATCTTTATAGCTATGTGGGATGTCATTTTTGTGTACATCTTTAATGCAGCTTCTGGTCTGCTTAGGGAAATTCAGCTTTATTACTTTATCAGAATCTGGAAAGCCACTTCATATACATCCACTTTTAAACTATGTGTTAACCTGGCAGCTTAGAAATAGCAGGCATTAGCGCAGGCTTCAGACTCCATTTAATTCTCCTGATGACACTCTTACACAAGACCCTCCGCAAATTACTCCCTTGGCACTACAGTTTCTCCATCCATCAACTGCTGTTAACAATTTCAGTCCCTTTTGTCTGCTGTAGATACCTGGGCTGTGAGCTCTCTGAGGCAGAACCTGTTACACTATATGCTCACGTGGCATCTCATCCTGTTACTTCAGTTAGAGAAGCTATCTGATCTAAAATACAGTATCACTCACAATTTGAGATCCAGAATTTCCTCAGCAATGTTTCAGTCCTTCATCCTTTCCCTTCAAATGCTACGTATTGCAGTAAACAAGCTCAGAGACCACCAGAGACCTGTCATATACTATACCACTGTTCCTGATGTTTTAGTAAAAGAACATGCAAGAACCAAAAAGCCAGACTTTACTTGCAGTTTAACTCTGCAAAAAGGCTTGTCAGGGTGATCTTCTGATGCAGACTTTAAAGGCCTGGATCTTTTTTCTTAAATGGAATCCTTAGATCTTGTGAAGCAGTATCTGTTATATCACTGATACACTATATCCATACAGAGAAGCCTGAATCAGTCATTTAGGTCTCTGCAGAGCAACACTAAGGCTCACATGCTAACACCACTTCTGTTCTGAGTATAGATTTCAGCCTGAAGAGACTGACCGCTTTAGAAAGAGATGAAGCAAAAGAGTTCAGAACAAGTTTGCCTGTCCCAAGACAACACTGAAATACAAACCATAGACATGACTTTGTTTCAGACTTTGCATTCTACTACACAGTGTTATTTTAAGCCTTTGCTTATATACCTGAAGCCAGGTAAGGAAATGTCACACAAGGAAAGCAAAGTGGAAGTGGTGCATGCAAACAGGGAGTGCTCATCATTGATGGGTATCTTAACGTCTAACTCTGAAGACTGAGTACTGCAAAACTGTGTAGAACACAGCTGAAAGCCAAGTTCCTGTAATGGGCCACATCAATTTCTTAGTAGATGACTTCTCAGAACATCTGGGCATTTTCCTTCAGGGTCAGTAGCCCACAAACACAGCTGGGCACCAGCCCTCATAGCGAATCACTGCACTAGGGCACTGAGTTGCTGCAGGCTGTAAAAGTTTCAGAGCTCTGTGATGGAAATAGATAGAAAAAAGCTCCCTTCCATCTAGGAAAAGGTCTGGCTGAATGTTAAGAAGAGAGACTCTGCAAAATGGAAAAGGATACATGTAACACATATTTCCCAAACAGTTCAATTTTGCCAGGATTACAACTTGGCTTACCATACCACTTCCAGTATCTAAAAATGTACCTATCCAATACATTTACTACAGACTAAATACTGGCTGATGTAAGATACTGTCTGGGACCTGGCCACCCAAGGCACGAGGCGTACAGAGCAGAAAAAGCTTTCATAAAACTGGTGGAACTACGCAGTCTTCAGGGATATGTTATGAATTTTGTCTCCATGTGGATATTAGTTACAGCCACAGTGGTGGCAATCCGGCACAAGGCCAGTGTGTACCCTTCCACAGAGAAGATGACCAAAACTGGGGCAAGTGGCTGCATGAGGGGGCACAAATCAGCAGAGCTGATTGTAGCAGAAGACTCCAAGTTTCTGCTGCTGGGTGAGCCAGCTGCTGCATGGCGACGGCAGCCTTCTTCCTCCTCCCAGCCATGTCTGCAGCTGAGGGCCAACAGGCCCGGGGAGCTGGCCAAGGCCGCATGGCCTCCACTGCAGCAGCCGGTCTATGGAGAGGTGGACAAGGTGATCCAATTCTCAGCCACGGCTGGACAACTGCAGAGGACAGTCCTCCCTTTGAATATCATCTTGGCTGATGCCGATTGAGAAAAAGAAGCTAACAGGAAAACCGCGCCCTACCAATCCACCCCCAGTTAGAAGTGATGTATCTTGTCAGAACAAAGGCTCTGTGTGCTGCCAACAACACATTACCTCTCAGCTGAAAGAAGAGAACAATTAAACACTTTATTGAAAGGGGAATATTTTTTCTCTCATGCCTCAAACCATGAAAGTATATGTCTCCCTGAGAGTTACTCATTGCTGCACTGTTGAAATGGGAATAATTCCTTGTCTGCCTGCTTATTTGCAAGACAGGGATGGAAATACCTCAGGATCATTTGAAAATGTTAAAAGTGTACTACGATCAAATGGTTTGAACTTCCACCGTGCATCATTTGCAGCTGATAATGCTAATGTTAAATCCTGGAGACATGAGTCTGTCTACAAATTAATGGAAAATGTGAATTAACATTTGCTTCCAGCTAATTGCCCAGCTCATATATTGCACAGTGCAGCCAAGCATCATTTGATCTTGAAAACTCTCTGACAAAAGTTTTCAATCACTTTTTCTCATCTACCAAAAAACCTTCAGACTTATAGGACATATTTCATTATCAGTCCGGAATACTAGGCAATGTTTAGTCAAGTCCCCCAAAGACTGATATGTGTTTATTGTACAGTTATTTTTTTTTAAAGTGAATTAGATAGCTTTAAAGTATTAGAAGTTACCATAGATGAGGACTAAATATTTGTAAATTTTTGCACTGTACATTTCTAAGTTTAACAGTGATGAAGATAGGGGTGAAAAGATTTTTTTGTATTTGAATATCAATAGTGCTGAGAATTTTTTTATGATTCATTCTTAATATGAGAATAATCTCATATATGCTAAAGTTTATGGGTACACTTATGAAAAGGTAGGCTGCTTTTAAAATTTTACTCCTATTCCAAATCTCATTACCAAAAAGATGGAAACAGACTGATTCAGTAGCATATGACAATTCAAAAACCTGGCATTCATGTTTCAATTTGACAGAGAAGGAAAACAGTCCTCTCCCTTTGCAGGTAGTTGAAACTAAAGAGGTTTTGGATATATATTACTCAGTGAAGCTACAGATTTGCCCTTGACTGTGTTCCTAAAATCAAAAACCCATTAAATGGGTTATTTCCAGCAGGTACTTTATTAAGCTATTTATTTAACCACCTCTCAGATGTTAACTCTATAGAATGTTTCTGTATGCTAGCATGTAGAGTTCACCATAAAATGATACTGTAAAAATTGACTGTCTGTTTTACCATATTAAATGGTAAAGCCATATCTGATCACACAGAAAAAACAAGATGTGAAATTAAATATATACGCTTTAACTAGAGGCAGTAAACTAATTGCTTCATAGTGCCTCAGTTACTTGTCTGCATCTTTTCCTATTACTCCACTCTCTGCAGGGTCTGAGCTAACATTTCTGATTTCTGTGATGCTTCAGAATAGCTTGATTATTTTCTTAAAATTACCTTATTGGAGAAGAGGTTGTTACTCCTTTGAAATACTCAATTTTGCCTAGAGTAGCTCTGAAGGATAGACAACATTCAATCATCGCATCATTGACTAGACTTGCAAACTGAACAGATCTATACAGCCCAACTAAAATGCATTGCAATATTGAAAATGATACTAATTAAAAAAGACCTCTAATGAGATTCAGCACTTATAGGCAAACTTGGATTTGCATGGTTTTGAAGCCACAATGCAACAAAATCATACTCCAGCTATGCCCTCCTCTCTGTTTTTTTTGAGGGGGAAGATTTAAAAGCATGTATTTATGTATCTCCTCTTCATGTTACTAAGGGAGGTGAAAAAAATAAAATTCTCAGAAAAAAACTTAAAAAACTAACATTTTGAAATAGCTATGCATCCAAAGAAGAATAATATCTCACAATAACTCTGGTGCTGGACATAAAAACAGCCCAAAGAAGAAATCTACTGCTTCTACACATGAGCGGGGGTGAAGTCTTATTGGCACCTGTTTAGGATGCTTGCACAATTTTCCAGTTGTGCAAGTATGCAGACTAGGTAAAGCACAAGCAAACATACAGCCTGTGCACACAGACTACATATCTGAGAGATGTATCACACACCTTCAATCTACAATAACTTAACCTTAAAAGTCTGGCAATAACATGCAGCATAGATGGACCACTCATTCATTGGTAGATAGGGAAGCAAGATAAGAAATCAGTTCTATCTATTTAACACAGTAAGTGACTTGTTTTACATGAGATGTCTACTCATCAATTATTTTCCCATGGCTCCAAGTCATGAAACTTCATTACAAGCAATTAGGGGCTTCTACTCTACAATAATTTACTTGCCTAAAATTAATAGATCAATAAAAGATTATTATGCCTTAAATCATAGAAATTGTATTTGGAGACATGCAGTTCTTTGACGTCTTCCACTTTATTTTATTACCAATGAACATCACAGATGCAATTATTGTAATACTTGAGACTATCGTAGTATGCAAGTAGACCATTTACAAGCCCATAAAACACCATATAATCACTATCATTTATAAGTACAAACCCTGACAGGTCAACATACCGTTTGATGCGTTGGGATTCTGTCTTAGTTTTCTTTTACAAATGGTAAATGCAATTGGCACTCCTATGCCCCTCACACTCTTATCAAGTTGTGTACCTTCTCCTTAGGTTGACGGTATTGCAATTCTGACACTAGCAAGACAGGGACTGTTCAAATAAATTGTCTGATATGCCTAACAAAAAAATCACAGACTGTCTTTTTAACTTTCTGCAAGCACAATCATTCAACGTTTCTTTTTCAAACATATTAAAGACTTCTTTATGATAGCCTAATTCCTTCTGATATGTGGAGGAAGTATTTAAACAGTATACAAACTTCCAAAATCTCTGCTTTTCAAGTGTGCTAGACACAGTTCCATAATTATGAAAATTTTCTTTTCATCATTTACAGAAATATAACATCAGATGTATGAAGAGATATCACATAAGGGGCTATCAAAAAGTAATTTTCATTCTATTTAGGTAGAATAGACTCCCTTCGGTGAGCAGAAATCTAATTTAAATTACTTCTGTCTTTCAATATTTGCAAATTAAATTATACTGAACTGTCCAATTCAGGGAAAATTGGATTTAGCTTAATCAGTCTTGTCTGAACTATGACAGTTTTGCTTTTTCAACTTCTGGAAATATGCATCCACTAGGGGAACTGAATAAGTTTTGATGTCTGGAGGGAGGGATTAAAGCTTAACAAATTTAAATGGCTTGGGTCTATTAACTGGATGATAGACACAGAGTTTCCAGGTGTGGATGCAGCTTGAGGCAGTTGTACTGGTCACACATGACCACAACAACATCCAGAACAAAGTCTGCAAATGAAGAAATGCAGAAGCAAGAAATCAAGAATAGTATGAATTTGTACAATAAATTTCAATTAATTTGAGATTCAAAACAAACCAACAACAGACATTCTATGGTACTACATACTACAGATGTGATTCAGTTTCTAACTGGCACATGTGCTAGTGTAAAGGTTTTGACCAGTGTCAAAAATAAAAAGGAGACAAATGCCAAATGCCCCAGCTCTTCGCAGTGTTCAGTTGAAGCTCAGATTCTAAGATTCCAGTCAAACTGAAATTTCCTTATGAATACGAGCCTTCATCAATGAAAAATTTGATGTGGCTCTCGTGCCCTGCAAAATTCAGGATCAACTGTGAAGAAAAGGCTGCTATATTCTCAAAAGTTTGAAAAGACTTGAACAGAACAAAAAAATAGAAGTACAGCAGAAGATTATTATCAACAACATGAGAAAACGGATTGAAATTTTATGTCAGCTGCATAGCATTGCAATATTGTGCTTTGGCTGAAAGATGAAGAATTTACAGTCTTAAAAAAAAAAAAAGACCCATACAAGTCTTTCACTGAGACCATTGTAAGGAGTTTCTTTCTATTCACACATTTAAGATTTTACAACAGGAGCCAAAACAAAACACTCACTTAACTGTATGCCCCAAAGAGCCTTATTTAATCTGAGAGACAAGGTAACGCAGAGGGGAAGGAATGAGAGGTAAATAACGTAACACCAGTACGAAAACACGTTTATCAGTGAGGTACAGAACCGCGTACAATTGCTCTGATGTGTCACCAAGGCAGTAAAACACACGGGACTGACTCGTTTCTGCTGGGCTGTGGTAGAAAAGGCACTTTCAGGAAGACTGCGCTGTGAGGGACGGCAGGAGCTGAAGAGCCTCTACATGCACGCAAAAGTTACGCGACTCAGTGGGATCGGACAGTAAACGTACTTATTTCAGTCACTATTAATTTTATTCATTTTTTAACAGAAAACTAAATTTCTGACAGGAATAGCACAGTAACACAGCCCCGCGGCCGCCAGCAGCGCTCAGGGCCAGCTCCCGGCAGGGCGCACACCGGGGCCGAGCGCTCCTCACCCCCTGCCCCCCCCGCACGGCGCCGAGCCCCCCGCTCCCGGTGCCACCGGCCCGGCCCGGCCGGGCTGTCCCCCCGCCACCCTGCCGGGTGCTCCCACCGCCCGCGGGGCGAGGCCCTTCGCGCCCCGTGCGCTGAGGCGGGTGGGCACGGCGCTCCGGTAGCTTCTCCCGCCGGCATCAGCCACCAACGTCCCCGCCGGGCAGCGAGACGGCAGCATCGCTGTGGGCTGCCGCGCGCTGCTCCGTTTAACGGGCGGCGCCTGCTGCCCGCCCCTCTCCTTCCCTCCTCCCTTCCCTTCCCTCCCCGCCCCGCGGCGGCGCGCTCACCTCCGCCCCGCAGCACGTTGACAGCTCTGGGCGCCGCCATCTTGGCCGCGTGAGGCGGGATCACGTGGACGCGACAGGCGGGGCGCGGCGGGAGCCGCCCTGCCTCGCGCCGGGGCCGTTGCGCGCGCGCTGCGTGAGGCGAGTGCCGCCCGCGGCCGTTAGGGCAGGGCCGGGCCCCCGCGCCCGTCAGCCCCGGCGGGGCGGCAGCGCCCCCGCCGCGGGGTCTGTGAAGGGCGCCCGGCTGCTCGCCCCTGCGCCGTGTTGTGCGCGGTGAGGCTGAGGCGTAACGCCCCGCGGTCTGACAGCTTCCCAGGGGGGCCGGCGGTCCCAGCGGGGCTGCAACCGTGGCACTCCCCAAGGGCTAAAGCTGCCTTAATGTTTTATTCGAGTTCTTTTTAAAGTTTTTTTCCCCCTGTACTTTTTTATTCCGTTGTAGCAGAGTAGCTTTTGTGAGGAAAAGAATGAAGTACACAGTCCAGAATGCTGAAGTAAGTTTTTGCTGTTAAGTTTGCTGTAGAGGCATATGCAGAATATGAAAACTTAAACCATAAAGGTAGAAACGGCAATTAACAAGAATAGACTCAAAGCCCAAGGCAGATAGGAATGGTGATGTTATTTACCCCCATTATTTACTCCGGAAAAAAAGCTTGAAAAATATATGAACTTAAAAGTTACACTATGAGAATTTTTGCATTTAAGGAGCAAATTCCAAGAGTTCTCTGATCACAAAAAAAAAGGTGCTGCAGTCTTCTCAGTGGTCCTGCGTGGACATCATAAGCACAAGTGCATCAGCTGATTAGCTGCCACGGCACGATAGGCGGCCTATCATGTAGCTTATATCCAGACCACATAGCAGTTTAAAGATCAATACAATATCTTGCACTGCCTCCAAAAATGAAACAATTCGCTTTGTACAGCCACATTCCGCACCAACTGACACGTTTCATGATAGTTACTCAGTGAGGGCACTATGATAGGATTTTAACAGAAGAAAAATAGAGCTAGAAATAAGTCAAGAAACAGCATTCCTAAGCTGCCTAGTTACACCTTATGAGCATCATTACCAACTACTCCCTGGTGAGAGGTATGTACACATCTAATTCACAGAGCAAGTCTTTTCCTTGTTGCTAGTTCAACAACACAGTATGGTCTTTCAGGAGTTTGAATTTCATCAGGCACCATCTTACCTTATTTTTCCTCCTGGCAAGGCTTTAGGAAGGCAGATACCCAACCACTGGTTCTATGACAATGATGTACAGCGTAAAGCAGTCACACGTTATGGCTGCTTCGCATACGTAACTACATGTCTGCTGGAGTGGGAGTGCTTATATGTACCTGTAGAGAACAGTGTACTTCAGATAAAAGTAGCCATGGATGATGAGTAATTCACTATCATCTTTTCCTGAACTGTCACTGAAGGAGAGAAACAAAATGCCCCAAGTTAACCTAGTCTCACCTATCTTACGTGAGTCAAATATTTCTTACTTGGGGGAATCAAAGGCCACTGTGAGAGAAAATAATGCAAACATTTGGCTTTTGTCTGTTGCTATAAGGCTGTAATTCCATATTGTAACAGCCTGAAAATGGGTTGATGGCATAAGAAAATGCAAGAATTGGATACAATGCTAGAATTGTGGTGCTGCCACCCTTGTAATTACCATGTCCTTTAGCATTATGTTGTTTCACAAATACTTGCAGATATCTGTTAGCGGTTAGGCTGGACCAGTTCCTTTTGGAGATCAGACAACAGTCATTATTTGGTAGTCTTTAATTTGTACTTAGATTAGGGTTTTCTCCTTTTACTAAGGAATACAAATAACAGATTTAGGTTTGTTAGGAAGTTTATACAAATAAAACAAGAATGAATATCTCAGAAAAAGGAGAGACACTCTATATCCTAACACAGTAAACCCAAAGAATCATACTCTGCTGTTTTCAAGTCCTGTTACCAAAATAAAATGTCACTTTTTCCTCATGTATATAACTATCTTTTGTTCACATTTGGAAAATCCTCTGAAATGTTTGAGGTGACCAGTGGTGCCTTGACTTGTCCTTATCTAGAGCAATATAGAAATATGCTTCTAGTTAAAGTATAGCAACTGGATACTTTGGGTTTAGGCTCAAACTCCTTAGACTTCCCTATTTGAGATTGTCTTAAGAGATGATTTAGTTTACAGCATTTTTTGCTGGTCAGGCTGGTGCTGTTTGGGTCCTGGTCTAGTCACAAGTAGGTGTCCTTTTTTCAGCACTTGTGTTTATCTGGTCCATGGTGAGATAACTTGAAGACACAACAATAAAAACACAAATCACTAGCTCTACAAGGGGAAAATAGTAATAATAATTTTGTGCTAGTTTAATTCAGTGGAACAGTTCATGGTGAGACCAAATGAATGCCAACGCTGATGCCCAAGAAAGTGGAAGCGCACTTATGTGTGGCTGGGAGACTGCAGTGTGGCCACTGATTTAGGGTGGCTTTATGTGCTGTGGAACTGAATTCTTAATCATTACCACTTGCCCCCTAATCCAGCAAATTCAGTGATTCTTATTTCCCTTTATGATCCTGAATCCTGGCTTATTGATCCCGTGTACTTGCGTGCTGGTCCTGGAATGCATTTGGTATCTCAGTGAGACAGCCCAGAATCCTAAAGCCAGTTAGTTTTTTTTTTGTTTGTTTGTTTGTTTTAATCAAAGACAAAGGAAGTGGAAGAGCATGTAAGTAGGAGTAGGGGCCGCTTCTTGCAACAGGAGCTAAGTTATGAGGTTGCCTCAGGTAGTCTTGCTGAAACGTGTCCTTAAAAAAGATAGACAAAAACAGGAGAGTGTGTAGCTTTGGTCCCATCTGTATGATTATGCCTTCTAGTGATACCTGAAGCTCTGAAACTTTGATACATATCCTCATTTGTCAGTGAGCAGCACCCATTTAGAAGCTGCTCCTACATCAGTGATACAAAATGTATACAATCAGGCAAAGCTACACCAAACTGTTACAGCTCTAAGGAAAGCAAAGGCAGGCTCACAGTCGCTATCATATTAAACTTACTCTAGGGAAAAAATGTATCATCTTTTCCATGAAACTATGAAAGTCTCAAAAATATGAAAACTCCATACAATTTTGAGGAAGGCTTCACTGGAAGAAAACCGTCTAAAAATAGCAGATATTGAACATGGAACACCTCCCTTATTGTCACACCATTTAGAAACAACAACAACAACAAAAACCAACCTGGAAGTCAAGCTCTTCCCATTGATATAGATTTCCTTTATGGTTGATCTCTTCTGCTCAAACTGTAAAACAACCTTAAATGGAGCACATACCCCCTACCTGAGGAATGCTTACAGCATTATGTGTTCTTTATTTGCTGAAGAAAGAAGCTAGTGCTACTTTAGGAAAAAAACAAAGCGCAGTTCTGCTCTTGCTGTATAGATTTTTTTGCAATGGCAAAGAGGGAATTCTGAAACACTACTCCCAAGGCCATGCCTTCATTATGTCATTACCTGAGATTCCTTCAATTTGAGTGGGAGTCTTGTATCTGCAATGAGCTTTGAAGAACGGAAGGATTTTTTTCCCCCTTTATTCTATTTGCTTCTCTACACTGGAGAAGTGAAACTATCTTGAACATGGAAATCTGGGAATTGTTAGATCAATGATCCTTTTCACACTTACTTGTACCGTTATAGGTCTAAAAGGAGGCTCCTACAGCGTCTGTAGTCTCATTTCTAGCACTGCCTGTTATGGCACAACTAACAAAGAGTGAGGTAAGCAATTATTTGAATGAGTAGTTCTGAGTGCTGGTATTTGTATTATTTTTCTTTTTACACTGTAGGAAGATTTGAGTGGGACCAGCCCATTCCCACAATTTTCCCTCCAGAGATACAAGCCACTATGATGGCAGCTAGTATGCCCTGCATGAGTGGGGCTTGCATCTATTTGTATCACTTTGGGCAATAGCCTTCTATTTTTACTAGTTGCACTACATTTCTAGCCTCACTGTTCCAAATACTTCCAACTGTGTGGCTAATAGCCATTTGTATATGGAACATTTTAATAGAAAGAACTCATGGTTTGATTGAAATCTTTCTGATCTTTGGAGGAAGAACTAGCAGAGTAAAATTACTGCAAATATCGATGGCATGGGGAAAAATGCTCCATGACTTTTAGTTGATTTTTTTTTTTGAGAAAACAAATGTCTGCAATAGATATTTGCTTATCAGATTTTAATATTTTACCATGCTGTCTTTTTGTCAAGTTCAAATTATCTTAGCAAGCAACATCTCACAAAGCAGTAGCATTAGAAAATAATGTTATTTTCAATTTCAAAGCTGAGATTCCAAGTTCCTAGGTGATGGGCTTACAAATATAACATGTATTTCTAGTTCTAACAGTTTGAAACTGATGAAATCAGGTCAGAACTGACACTGTGAGAAAAAGTGAAATGGTAAAATACACAACATCAGATTTGCAAGCCTTCTGGTGTCTGACAGTCATACAATATGATAAAGGGAAGCATAAAGAGCAACAAAGTCTCAGTGAGAGACAAAAAGGAATTGAAAAAATGACCTATATAAGCAGACGTAAATCCTTCGTATAGACATTATGGGCTGCTTACCCTCCTGCCGACATTGCAGAGAGAGACAATAGGTCAGTTTTGAATTGCCTAAACTGCCACATAGCAGCTTTGTGTGTTGGTTCAGAGGAGGCACGTACATTTACTGCTCAAGATACTGCCTCAGTTATGTAGACTTTTATTCCCACTACTGTGGTAGTTAAACTTTCCTTCAAATCCTATAACTTCAGAAGAACTTCCTCAGTTCTGAAACTATAGGTATTTTGTTATATTTCTTCAAGTTATTAGCTGTTGAACTAGAAGTTTCATGGTATATGAAGTTTGTAACATTCATTTTTCAAAATACATGAGAGGGAACAGTTTGACCAAGGTTGCCAAACAAACATTTTTCACATCTTCATTTAACTCTTAGGATAAAGCTGGAGTTGCTCAATATTATTCTGTATTTCTGCTCTTCACATGCATTATGTTTATGTATGTTTATTTGCAATACATCTGTTCCTTCTGTCAATAGGAATGAATTTGGCTGGCCAGTAAGCTTGTGGAAGCTAAGAGAAGCAGAGTTATGAATAACTCCTGGAATCTGTGATCCCTTGATGACTACTAAGAGAAAGCTATGGAAGAGAGGCAAGTTGTCTACCTGTATAATGACATAGGAATACAAAATTAACCAGGGAAATTCAGTTCTCTGAATTCCCAGACAGAACCTAAAGGAAGACAGGTTAAAAACACAGATGGACTCAGGAAGACTCAGGAAGTGCTAGATTGCAAAATGCACATGTACTGGTGCCTTATGGAGCACAGCAAATGGTGTAGCCATTGCAGGCAGCTGGGTACAGTAAGTCCTGCAAACTTTGAGCAGAGTTTATTTCTGGCTTTAGGAGAGAAGGACAAAGCAGTTGCATAAAACTTTAAAGGACTCAACCAACATCTCTGTCACTACCTGAGACACGCACAGGGGAATAGAATTGAATGCCTTTTGCTTTGGCTAGTCCCTCGTAAGGCCTTGTGTATGTGGGGCTGGCAGAAAGGCGACACTGTCTCAGACTGAAACTTATTTAGTTGGCCACCAGAGTTACGATGTGACTTTTGACTTGTGATAAAGGGGAGTACTGTTATATTATCAGGCATTACAATTAGAATAAAATTTTGTCACCAGAACTATGAAGTTTTTGAGAAGTATTCCTTTCCCATTCTTAGTGAGTTATGACAGCCTCCATTCTTGCAGAGGAAACCTAGAACTATGTTTTGAACTTTACTGCTTAGTCTCCCTGTTTGAATGTTAGTTCAAGCAGACTCACCCAGAAAGCATACAGAACTAAACTGACACATGCTACCCAAACAGAAGTGCCAGAGGAACCACTACTGTTCTTTAGCTGTTACATAAGATACTACCTCTTTCTGTCTGCCAAGGGAAAGGACAGTCCAGACACTTCTTTGATCACTTCAGGTAAAGTCATCATCAGTGCTAGTTTAATTTGGAGATGAATGTTTTTTCAGATAATTGGCTTAATTAACTGTAATGGATTATGGAGTATCATGCAGTCTTTCCTGGCAGCAGCACTGCAGAAGCTGTAATCTGCTGCAGGATAGCAGGATTCGAAGTTTCCATATCCCAAAGAAGTTGCTTATTCATTGTCTTGGTGCCATGAGTTTTAAGATAGTTCCCAAACAGTTCAGAATATTCCCAGACCATGAAGAAACCATGCTCAGGCTAAGACAGCACTTTTACCACAAAAAGACCTGGACTCGCTATCTCACTAACTTTCAACAGTATCAACAAAAAAAAATATCCAATAGGTTATGAAAAGATGAGTTTGCCCCAAGAGGTTTCACAGCATGTCTAAGAAAAACAATTTTGTGCTCCTTTCTCAGTAGCTTCTTTTGTATCTATCTTCCACCATCAATGGAATATTAGTGTTCACCATCTCTATGATTTCATTACATTGTTCAGCCTTTTTAGAATATCCATATACCCTGTGGGTTACAACAGACAAACCTTCCCCACAACAGGTGCTAGAAAGCAGAAGCAGACCTACAAGACTCTTCAGCCTTTCTATTCTCCCCTCATAGGGATAACAACTTATAAAGAGGGTAACAACATTCAAACAATATAAAGGGGCAAACAGCCATCAAGTGTTTTTTTCCTTGTTAGTCCTACAGTTTAAGTCTTAAACTTCTTCCATCTACCTCATGAATGACTTATATGAGCCTCTGTAACACGAAAGGTGAGGCGATGTTATTATAATATCTTCAGTAGACTTACTGAGAGACACAAATTCAGAAAACTGAATTAAAACACAGTTCTTACACTCAACTTTCCCTTTTGGCTTAACATCAACACCTGAACATGCTCAATGAAAAACAAAATGAAAAAACTCAAACGCCATCACTCTTCCCCTTCTACATTCAGGGATTACTACTAAACTCAGGAGAGACCTTTCATTATCATCATTAATGATTATACTAGTTTCTGATACTGCTGTAGGTGAACTACATCATACAGACAAGATATCTTGGTAAATAGCTTGTACTCAGGAAGTATGCTGGACAGACCAAAGCACCAGCCTTGTTACTTGTTCATGTAGCATTCAACTAAAGAGTGCACAGGCCTACATGGATAGTAAGAAACAAACAAAACAGCCTGAGGAAGATAAAGTTAGGAGAAATAAGACAATTACAATGTAAGTATCACATATCTTGCTATTCGATATCTGTTAACCGTTGAGGCAAAACAGAAGGGTAAAAGAAAATTCAAACAATTGAAGTGTTACTGTATCTGAGAATCTACATTGTTTATTTCAGCAATAAGTGCTCCCAAACCTAAAGTACATTTTAAAATCTACAACACAAAAATAGAAAATATTCAAAATGCACAGAAACACAAATCACCTTTAATGTGATTAAAACGTCACATGAGTTTTTTTTTTTTTTTTTTGCAGTTAAGTGGCAATTAAAGATGTGCTTCACAACACTGTATAGAAATTTGCAAGTTTCCTGTACAGGTAGGATCCTCATGCTTGTGCAAGTCGTTCCAGAACTCTTCGATAATCTGAAACAAGTTGTTGGAAGCTCTCTTCTAACTGTTCATGTTGCATGTTTAGGTCTATTTGGTTCAACTGATTCGTCAGCTCCTCTGGTCTTAGGCACCTTCTCATTTTGGCAAGTTCTCTCTGCTTTTTCTGAACAAAGAAAAACAGTAGTTTGAACATAACCAGCAATTAAAAATACAGTATTTCATTGTAATTATTCCATTTCATTATTTAGTTAAGATGTCCCTAATAATAAAGAACATGCCTACTGATTAGGTCTAATGTTACATTACTAGAATTTATGGCATGAAAAACTAGATTGTAGAAAACATGACCACAATATTTAGTTCTGTGTTGTCATTAATCAAGCAATTAAAAAAAATATATGCATTATGTATGCCTGGTATCTCATCGGTAAGTATTTCCCATGCTCACGGAATCATCAAGTTTGTTAAAAGAAAATTCCCTCAAACAATTTTGGTTTTCCCATCAGTCTCAAGATCAAAGCCCCTCTATACTCTATTTAACTTCACACTTCTCTCTCAAAAGAAAATTTGTTCGATTTTGATGACTGATGCTGAGGGTCAGGAAGTGGGAGCCGAGACCATGGTAAATTAGAAGTGGGTAAGATCTGAGAAACTTTGGTATTCTCCCACAGATCCCATAGATAGATAAACTTCAGTTCAGAAAAGGAGAAGGTTCTGTACGGGAGTCCTGATGAGGCCTCCAAGTACATCTTTGGCCAACATTCAAGAAACATTTCCTTGTAGAAAGGATGACAAAAGCAACATAATTGCTTGAGTTTTAGATTTATATTTGCTCTATCCAGTCAACATCTAGTTATATTTGAAAGCAATTATGGCTAACAATGAGTAAGATACTCAAAATGTGAGAGTCACCCAAGTAAAATCAGACATGAGAACCCTTCTGAGCAACAAGTTTCTGTCAGTAGAAAAACTAAAACCTCTCTATTCTAGAACTAATTGCAAGTCTGCTTAATTAACAGAAATATCTAGGTATATTATAATCTAATTTAAATTTGAGACATCTAGAAGTTTCATATCCCAGCAGTTGGTACATGGAGTATAGCAAGAACAATTCTGCTAATAATGTATAAGAAAAAGCAGAACTTCTACTTGCTATTTATTGAATGCTCTGCATTGGCTTTGTAGGGCTAATAGAAAACTAACCCCAGGTAAGCACACTTTTTGTTTTTGAGTAAAGATACTCTTCACTAAACAGATTTTACACTGTCACATATAGCAATGGCTTTACAGAGCAGAAGAAAAAGTCCCCTGTTCTACAGAAACTAGCTCCCTACTACTTGACTAATCAAAGCTTAAAAAACATTTGTCGAAGCATAAAATATTTAGGCTGTAGTCTTTTCTGTGTAGAATATTTGATAACACCAAATTTCACAAGCTGTTCACTCTCTCAATTACCAGGAAGAAGCTGTAAAATACAAGTACCACTACTACTAAATTAAGGTAGTGGAAACTTATTCTACATCTGGACAGCACCGTCCAAATGAAGTTATCAAGTGCTTTATATAAAAGAGTAGCATTAAGAATGCTGTAATATTGCCAATTATTTACAAAAAGCTACTTTCCTCCTCCAAATTACTACATATTGAGAGTTTAGTTGCAGTTCTGGAAAAGCTTTTTATTTATTTATTTATTTTTAAAAACAAGAACATGATTAAACACTGCTTCCAAAAAAGTTTAAAGTCAGTGTACTAACCTAAGAGTCAGCCAACAGCCCTTCCTTTGTTACATTCTTTTGAAAAGAACTACTGGTGAAAAATTAAATGGAACACTCTTAAATTAAAAAAGAATATTCTAAAATTTTAGAGGACCAATACTACATATCTTGCAATACAAAAATCTGTATAACTTTTTGTTCTTCGTGTATTTATTACATGCAAAGATTCAAGTTGAAATGATTGTTAGAAGCAATAGAACTGAAGATGCCTATGGAATTTTGGATTTTCCCCACAGGACTTCAGTGCTGAATGAATGAATTGGAACCATGTAACAGTCCTGTTAGATGGAAAATCATGGCTTTCTTTGTAGTGGACACTGAGTGAAATTTAGCAAATGAGACAAGACACTCATGAAAGAATAGAAACTGTTTTGATTAAGATCCTGTCACTCAGCATGACATGGCGTTATCTCCAGATCAGCGAAGTGTTTAATGCAGTGCTGGGTTCTCATTTCTGCTAACAGCCTCCCTAAGTCCAACATGAGTAGAATCAGAGTTCTGCTATTTTGATATAACAGGGCAAGTGCTACTTTAGGAAGGCTTACAAGCTAATCAAGATAATTCTGATACTTCACCAAACTTTTCCAACCAGGTTTTGGTTTGCTCAGTGAGTATGTAATTGCAGAGAAGCTAACAAGCTAGTCACAGCAATAAACCTACGTTCATCTGTGGTCTTTTATCTCTTAATACAGATACTGACGTGATTAGCAATGACAATATATACGTATATGTGTCTCTGATGGTCAGTTAATGCAGCACAGGCCACCTATATTGAAGGTCCTCAGAAGCATATTTAGTAGGAGCTATGAAAGTTACTTCACACTAAGCTCAATAGTTGCTTGAACTTAACTTCTGAAATTACTTTATATTCATCTGCATGGAGTCCTATATTGACATGGCTATATTACTTATAACAAGTTGCTTTGTTAGACCTTGTTAACAAGTAAAACAAGCATCTAAACTATATCTCATCTTCTGTGTAAATGTGCTACAACATTTACCCCTCACCTCCAACTTCGTGGTTTAAGATGTTCTTAACCTTTTCAGGAAATTCACTTTTTTTTTTTGCCCTTAAGTCTATCTGGATGTAATGTCACCTTTAGAGCTAGATACCATAAGCTCAACGACTTAATGCTGGAATTGAGCAAGAAACAGGAGACAAACAAGACCTTCAGCAGTCATGAACAAATGTTCTCTGCATCTGTGTACATGTCAGTTGATCACTGCATAACTAATAGTAGTTGATTGGCAACATAATTAGCATCAGCTACATTTATGGAAATTAAAGTAAAATCAAGTATAATTAGCCTTGAAATTATGATACTTAAGTCATATACACCTTATAGGGGCCAATCAGTCTTCTTTTAACGTCCAACCGATAGCTTCTGGACTGTTCTGCATCACCCATATCTGTTGCACGCAATCGGAGAATTTCATAAACTCGTCTTGTGTGTTGCTAATGAACAGAAAGAATAGAGATGTCCAAATAAAAAGGTCAGTTAACAGAACTCTAATATGACAGTATTTATCCACTTCGAGTAACTCTTCAGCTTATCGGACACCAGTCAGAGGCACTGATGAAGCCTATCAGCCTGATCCTCCTCACCAGTGGGTTAGATGAATAAATATTAATTTCCCTGTTTCTTCCACGCAGCCAGTGTCTGATCTCTCAAAATGCTGTACCAGCCACAGAGATGCTTCACTGACCTACAGCAAACGAGCAGCAAAAAGTCCAGAGGCCATAGTCCAAAATGGCTTCAAAGAACTGAGAACTAGATTGCCATTAAGCAATTTATTACTACACAGTACCTCCTGTACTGATTTTAATAATCTTGACATATCTACTACTCTTCACAAAGCTACCTGGAAGTTTTAAACATGAGAAAGAAACAATATTTAAAAGTTTCCCGTTTCCTAGGAAGAGAATGGAAGACTAATTGTTTCTAATAGAAAATTGAAGTGATTCTGGAACACTGATCAGCTAAGGTCACATTTGGGAAGGAAACAAGGATTTGTGTTGCTACTATATTACTACTAACTGCTGCAATATTAAAACTGAATTCAAGATCAAGTATTCCTTTGCTGAGAAACAGAATAAGATAGTTTTCTACATGTGTAGAGATACTATTAAAAAAACCAAATTATTTATTTTCTAACGTTTAAGATCTCATACACAAAAGGCTGCAGATGTATTTCCCTTACCCAAGACATACGATTTTTCTGAATGTAAATACAGCTTGTCCCCGTTACATACTGTAAGACTCATTCAATGTTTTCACAAAACTATACTCAAATATTTGAGTTAAGCAACTCTGCCTCTTCACTAGTATACTCAGCAATGACTTTAATCACTCACTGCGAAGATTACCAGTGAATTTAATTGTTAAATTTAACTGTTTAGTTCTCTAAATGTTTAGAGCTGCCTTAGGAGTTGCTTGCTACTTTAGTGTTCCGCATTCCCAAAACAATGGCTCTTTGTATAGATATACTTGAAGAAAAAAAAAAAAAAAGGAAGCTGATACCTGAAAAATTGGCAACTTTCTAATTCTATTACATCAACAACATCAGTAGGAAAAAAAAATGCATTTCAGACCATGAGCTATGTACCTCTCTTTGAGATAGATCCTAGAAATCTGTTAAAATATGCTGGAATATGCAAATTCCAAGTCTCCACATCTATGTTTAAATTTCCCTTCTACTAGCTTCATAAGAATAAGTCCAACTACAACAGTTCTGATTTAATACCTTATTTATTTTCAACTTCTGTTGAGCTTCCATCACCATTTCTTGACTGAAGCCTTGCATTAAGTTTCCTGGTGAAAAGCAAAGCAAGTCTTGACAGAGCTTTACAAGAACAAAGTCCCTTAGCTTTATGTAGTTTTCAGATGGATCTTCAGCTAGAAAGAATGCACATAAGAGCACATCATTAATATAGATATTATTTGTTGCTTCACTTCCGGTATGTAATTACAAGGACTGTGAAAGACAAAACCAGATACAGTATTCATCACTATATAAACAACCGTGCTTAATTGTAAGAACTGCTATCAAAGTTTTCGGTGTATGATGTTTATTTTGCAAAAGAAATTGGAGAAGCTGTACTGAAATTAATTTATTCCATTCCTTTTCACCCAAATTAGTTAAAAGTTAAGATAATTTCTATATAGAAATAGAAATTATATAGATAATTTCTAGCAATATACATTTCACTTGTCAGCTAGGATGACATGTTATAACCAGGACAAAACATTCACTGCAAAAGTGAAACTCTGAAATATTTTAAAGCATTATTTCCTCCAGGAAATTTAAATTTTAACCTTTCTGAAAAGAGGAAA
Source organism: Anas platyrhynchos (assembly GCF_047663525.1). NCBI lineage: Eukaryota > Metazoa > Chordata > Aves > Anseriformes > Anatidae > Anas > Anas platyrhynchos. Next base: position 21,469,537 of record NC_092593.1, on the reverse strand, counting down.
AGGCTTTACTTAATTTTACTAAGTATTCTGGCCACATATCACAGTTGTGGAGCCTGACTTTCTCATAGAAATTACAATAAACAATTTTGTAAAATATTCCATAATTTGAGTGCCAAAGAGAATATTTTTTTTACGGAAAAAAGCAGGACAAAGCCTATAATTAAAAGTTATTTTAGAACAAATTTATACTGTTTGCTACAACTCTGCATTTAAGGCACTGAGCTGTGAAACATGTCAAATGATTTATTCAGTGTTAAGAATTTGTTTATCCTCAGTTATAAAAGCTACGTACAGCTTTATAGTATTAGCAGGAAAAGAGATAATAAAAATACCGCTCCATGAACAAGACTTTGTGTTGCAAAGAGGAAGTTGTGCTACTCTAGGTTCCTATGAACTGGATTCAAATTACCAGGTGGATTACCTTGTGTTAGGATTATCCTGCAGTGATACATGAAGAAAGCAAATATTCTGTTGCATTTTAATTATTTTTTTGGGGAGGTGGAGGACTATTTTTTAAACTAAGACCTAAAATGAGTTCTGAGATGGCACCTACAGTTGAATAGCCGATTCGAGTTTAAACTGTGTTTCTTCCTACACTGGTCTTGAAACCACAAGACAGATACCATATTTGTAGCCAATTTTCATGCTATATTTTTTCAGGTGTATACCCCCCCCTTCTTCCATAAAAATTGTATTTTTACGTATGATGCACACACCTCTGACATGATGGATGCATTCAGCTACCAATACATGCTTCTGAAGCACAAGTCCTGTACAAATTTTTACTCTGTTAAACTTTTACCTGCACAAATATTAATATGCTATTTTAGATTTTTCTCAGTTTTGAGTTTTGGCTAATAGGAGTAAATTGAACAAGAAATTTGACAAAGCTTGATCTCCTCGCAAATTCAGCTGCGTATCTCACAATAAAATGGCTAATTAGCTGGTAATCCGTGCATGCTAGGGATTGAATTTTCCTGGTGTGCTGTTCTCTAAGTAAAGGATTTAGGGAGCTACATTATATACAGTTCTTCTATAAAACAGGGTACCATTAATCCTGAACTGAGCTAAAGCTAAATCTTCAAAAGGCCATTTAATTCTGACAAGTGAACATGAAAGTCGGTTTGTGGGCTAGCAATCTGTGAATGCTACAAGTTGTGTTATTGAACAGGTGAACTTAGTTAAAAATTTAACACAGACCTGTTATATCAAGTACTGTAGGAGAAGACATATAGTATCTATGAACTGTTTCAAGAAGCTGAGCACCATGGCCTTCTCCTTGGAATGGTGGCAAGATCAGCATCTGGCTATAGACAAAGGAATGCATTGATATTTCAGTTCAAATGCATGCATTTGCAAACATTATATTATAAAGACTTAAGAACTAGGTGGTATTTCATTTTTCATTGAAGTACATGTAGCAATCTTAATTTTAAACCATAATTCTTATGGAGTCTTAGAATTGCTAAATATTCAAGAACTTGTTTGAGATTCCCTCTGCTTCAAGAAGGGAACAATGAAATAAATCAGTGCATAGCCAGCTAATAATGGGGATTTTTTTAAACAAATCAACACCATTATAAACAAGTATTGGGAACTTCAGCAGTTCCCTCTTCTGAAATAAAAGGCAAGGCACGAGTTACGCCGCCAATTACCTTACACGTGGCCGGGTTTTGTCTGGGTACACATAGTAATTATAGACTGTCATGTAGCCTACGGTCGCAAAGAGCGTAGCTCCATCCTTATTATACTTCTCAAATCTGCAGATAAAACAGAAAGCCAAGCAGGTCAATTACAGTCGCGCTCCCATGCAGTGTCCATTTTCTTTTCCATTCTCCAACTGAATTTTCAGTGTCAGCAAGCTACTCTGTGAGGGCCCAATGGGTACACCTGCTATGTTCTGAATGTACAATTCACTTAATTGGTGTGCAGCAACTTGGATAAATCAGACCTCTTTGCAGCACTTCAGTGCACTTGCCTATTATAAAGATGAATAGGTGGCAAGTAAAAGAAAACACAGGCAAAGCTCATTTTACTGTTTAAGCCTACATTCAGGGCTCTAACGGACAACAGCATTTAATTCAGCTCTATTCTCAAGGTTTCCCAAAGCATAATGGAGCAAAACTCAAGCCTGATAAACAATGGTTTTTCTTTCCTGGGAAAAATATCATTATACTGCTCCAATAATTGGCCAGCCACAATTAAAATGCAGGCTTTGTGGAGGTAATAAGGTCCACTGTTGCTTTAGAACTGTACTTACACTAGAAAGTAGTTCCATCTTTCATCATCTACATCAATAAAGCTAGCAGTTTCAATAAACCACATCAAGAACGTCTGAAGCCTTTCATGATATTCTCGAAAGCCTGGACATGTCATGTCAGCCTAGGGAAAAAGCCAGGAGAAGTCAGGTGAAGCCTATCACAGATGTAAGAGGAAAGAAAATCTGCAAAACCTAATTAAATTCTCCAGTACAAAAAGAACATGATCGTAATTAATAAACTGGTCAAACGATAGCATTTATATACTACAGTTGAAACATTACACAAAGTTCCTCACTTCAAAATAAACTAAGTTGTCAGCCTGAGAAGTTTCACTTATTTTTCATACCTTATATATCTGATAAGTTATGTCTTCACCAGCTTCCTCGTTATGAACAGAATACGTGTGTAGCAGCATTCCAAAGGGCTTGAAGTTGACCTCCTTTTCCAGCAGAGAGACAAAGTCATCTGTGTTTGTACAAAAACCAGGAGGAATGATTTCTCTAATTTTACTTTCAACATCATCTGCCTGGGGAATACAAAAGGGGTCAGGATCAGAGGAAGATTAAAAAAAGACCAAGTTATCACTGTGCTAATAGAGATGAATATAAAAAGAGGTGCTATGGCCTATCAGCAATTTCAAAGAAAAAAAGGCAAGGAAGCGTTCCTGTTGTTCAACAGTGACCTCCCAACAGACAAAGGGCTGAAGAGATACAGGAAGGTCACAGTCCAGCCACCATCAGTATCCAAAAACTAGTAGTTACATCATAAGTTTCTGAACATTTTTATGTTTAGGGACTGTTACATTTATCCAAGAAAAATCTAAGAGTGTTGATAGCTATTCTAATAAAAGCATCGTGTGAAGGAATACCACAAATGGCAAGACAAGGAAGGAGGCTATAAATTCAGTCACATGGAAAGAACACTTCTCTTGTTTTTCCTACTTTGTTGGATGCAACACATTTATTTCTGAAAGAGCAGTAAAATCAGAAGCCAACACTTTTCATCCCACAAGTCTCTAAGTCTGCGGCACATAGCCTTATGGAGCTGGGGCTCCCAAACAAGCAGCTTAAGAGGTATTAGGTGGTGCTGAACTAAGTGGAGAAAAAAGGAACAAAGACTAAAAACAGTAGCCCCCAAACAAGAAAGTGACAGCTAGCACACACTTGCATTCTTACGTCTCGCTGCTTGAAATGCCTGTCTATAGTCAGCTGCAAACTACATTACAAACTCAGAAGACAAACATCCTGCGTCCTAGTCAAAGAACACTTTGAAAACGAAGTTGATAAAATAATAAAAATATCATTTAGGGATACTGACAGCATATCTAACCTGTAAAATCTAACACTGGGGAGGAAAGAAATATTCTAACACCAAAACTAAATTCAGAGATTAAAATTATGCTTTTCAGTTAACCAAACTGAAAGTTAGAGACTATCAGCTGAGCAGACTTCATAATCCTTTTCAGATCCCAAAAAGACCACTTGATTGAATACATTTACTACTTCTTTTTAACCATGAATATTTGATGAAGTTTCACAATAACGTATTACTGCTTCTCACCAGGCAATAAAACTTAATGAATTGGTCTCAACTTAACAAAACCGTACTCCTCAATACAACCCCTAAAAGCCTGACATTACATTCAACAAAATGAGCTTACATTCAATTCAAACTTTCCTCTGGACAATGAATCCAGGTTTTTACTTAATGGAGTTTGCCGTGAGTTCAGCTGTAATGTTTGTATTGTATCTATTTCCACAAGGACTTACACAAGAACACTTTGTGTTAACTTACTAAGCAGCTCTTTCACACCGTTTACATGCATGATGGGTATTAGTTCAAAACCAAGACCCTTGCTACTTAGCATTCAAAACAGGGAAATTAAGATGCTTAGAACAAAATACACTACAAAAGGCTAATACAACATGCTACTAATTCCTGTCCTTTCAACCATCCTCCCTTAAGTAGAAGCAATGCACCTGCAAATGAATAGCACTTTATCATTCAGTTACATTTTTAGTGTAGAGAAAGATGGATGTGGTTCAGCACAAACAAGTTTTATTCTTAATGGTTTGGTACTACCAACATTTATATTTATATTTGTAGAGAGCGCTATTAAGCAATTAAGATATAGCGCTACAGTACTCGGTGTAACAACCCAGTTAAAACATCTACAGTCTTTACATCTATTTCATTCTCAAAACAAAAGACCTTTTCTGTTCATCCTAAAGTAATACCAGTTTAACATTTTCTTTACATTTGCTAATTTAACTGCATAACACAAAATTAGCTATGTTTTGCAGAATCATGGAATTATATGCATTAACAAGAATGAGTATTTGTATGAGCACAATATTTCAGAAACTCATTTCTTTTCAAACTGTGTAAGTGCATTATTTACACAGATCTTAAGTATGCACTGGTGATAAACTTGTAGGAATCTTCAACTAAGAATCTCTACTGACTTTCATTTTGCACATCTGCAAAAAACATGTAAAAATCCTCTAGAATTAAAACAGGAATTCCAAGTGTTAGATCAATAACAGACCATGTGGATGATACATAAAAAGGGACAAACATGCAGTACGAAGTTTGATATGTCACGTTTAAAAAAAACTGCTCCCCTCACATTCATAAGATTCGTCTATCATTGACAGAAGACAAACCTTCACCTGCTGAAAGCACATAAGATAACGCATCTTAATTCTACATGACCACAATATATTTTTACCTATTGCCTCCCTAAGGTTCTCTCCACTTGAAATGAAGCCTGACTATCTAAGAAATGAAAGAAACTATCATCAGTTACTTTTAGGGTTAATAACATCTCCATTTCTTACAGAAGGAAATCCCAGAATCCTCAGTTTGAGTGGTGACATACATGTAAGTTTAAGTGTTCCAATTTTCAGTTATTGAGTCCTGAATTATTGGAGTCTGGAAATACCAATAGCATACAAAAAATTTGATTTATTAATACCTGTAGCTGTTTAGAGATGCACCCATTACATAATAGGCACTTTAAAAAAAAACTTCTCAGAAGTTTAATCAAGTAGTTACTGAGGTTTGTTTACTGCCTTTCCCTTGTGTATTTATTTGACATTAGTGAGAGGCTTCTTTTATCGAAGCAAGGCACTTATATCTTACCAATTTGCAAAGATTTAAACAGAACAATTTCTGAAATGAAAAACAATCCTGTTGGCCACTGTAGCAGTGTTAAGCACAAATCATTTCAGAGCGCAAAAACCCTTGCTGACTTACAAGACTTGTTGAGATTACGGTTCATGCAAGTGCTACCTGTAACGTACTGCCTTCACACGCAAACCCTGTGAGATGATTGGGAATACAGTATGGACTTTGTAACTAGACTTGATTTGTAGTAGGACTACTTAAGTGGGCAATGTAGTTAAGTGTACATTATATTCAACTCTGAATACTTCTTAAAAAAGAAATTATAATTGTCTATTAGTACAATTGTAACATTTGTGTATCACTTTGAAATAACATCAAAGTGTCTTCACTTAAAATAATTATGGAAATGTATTTGAAAGCCAAATTTTTCTATCAGTTATAAATATTAATTCTAGCAGGGAGCAATAGAGTGATCTGTTGTATTACCTAGAAAAGTATGTCTAATATTAAAATTGCACTCATTAACTCGTGTTAAAGCAAATATATTAGACTAGCTGCAAAGATAATAAGATAATAAGACTGTTTTACAAGTTAGTGAAATACTTTCCTTCACTCCATCATGAAATCCAAAAGAAAAGGAGGTTCCTTCAACAGCTACAAATCTGAAAGCTACTAGCAATTCAGAAGTCAATGCTATTCGTATTTACCCTAGAAGAAAGCAGCCTCTGTTCAGGTATTTAAAAGAATCAACTCCACCCAAGGAATAAATTTTGTTCATTATCATTAAATGAAGCGCTAACCAAGAACATACTTCTGTTCAAAATATAATTATACTTTGCTGAGCCTTCCTCACTAACATGGGATATATAGGTCCATCAGAAAAACAATATTAAGATGCATAAATATAGTTGAAGTTCTGGCTACTGGCATTTCAGGATCTTTTACCTAATGTTTAAAGATGTTGGAGAAACAGCACACTGTATTTAGGCAAGTATTTCAGTCAGTCCCTAACAGACGGAGATAGTAGCAGCTGCTGAAGCAGTAACAGTAACAAACTTCCTATCAGAGAATAAAGTCACCTGCTGTTGAAAGGGCTTGTGTGTGGATAACATGTAAATAACTTGACACCACATTAAAACTCACTTTTAACCAGTTTGTTCAAGGCAGAGACTGCTGTCCTTTCCAGAAGGACATTTGCAGCAGAAAGATTAACAATCATGCATAGGATATGGTTCGTATCTTAATATCAGTATCCCAAATGAGCTAAGCAACTAGTTTACTTAAATACATGGTAATATGCATGTAAATTAACAACCTGCTTATTTTCAAATATGAACACATTTTCAGAGATTAATGTAGTGTTACTAAAGCTAAATACAAACGGCAGAACGAGACTGTTGACCACCATGTCTTTTTTCCTTACTAAGGTTTAGATATAGCCATATGAGCAGCTTATTAGGACACAATGTGTTAATACCAAAGGAAGCACAGCGAAAACGCTTCAGTCAAAGTCTGTGAGCATTCTAGAAAAAGAGTATATGGAAGTCTAGCTCAAACAGATAGTCTTTTTGTCCCCACCTCAGTCCCTTAAACAACTGGGAGAATAATTCAGTAGAGGCAATGCTGGGCTTGAAAAAAGCCAGGATTCTGAGTGATCAGAAAAGCTGCAGTGTTAGCCTAAGGCATGAGATACATGTACCTTGTTTACTTTGCTTGTACTTCTAGAAAAGTAAAGCAGCTTTGTTACTTATACAGAAAACAGCGTGTGAGTAAAAGAGGTATTGTGGTTGGGATTCCCACTGTGACACGATTGTGAAATTATATTAGTGAAAGGCTGGACAGAGAGGTGGTCTGTTTGATTTTAATATGGCTATTACTTAGCCAACAGGCTTTCCTTTTTTTATTTATTTCTAAAAACTTCGGAAGATTGAAGGATATGACCTTTCACTTCTAAGATATATTGCCCTAGCCTCAGAAATATTTCAAAATACAAAAGTGTATTTCCAGGGACTTAGGCTGCTGAACTACGTACATTTAACACAAGTGCAGAGCAAGGAAGGAAATATCTATAGAACTTGCGTTCCACTATCTTTTTCTTTAGAAAAACAGGCTTTCCCCTGAAAGCATTGAAATAAGTTCTGATGAATTTGAAAATAAGAACTTTAAATACAGCTTCAAATCAGAAAGATGCTTACTCTTAGAAAAGAGAATAGCTTTTCTCAGGCAGAGTAATTTGAAGTCAGTGCAAATGTATAACCACACCAAAGAATATTACGAAGATTCACCTATAACCTCATCAGTATCTCTTCTCAAAAGAGAACTTTTTCTTCCCTATAACTAAGCAAAACTCGGATGATATGAAGTTTTCTTGATGCATTAAAATCCACTCTGAAAAAAATCAGTTCTTCTTACTGGATTCTCTTCAATATGAAGAAAACAACTAGTCCTCCTGGAGGCGTCTAACATAAAAATTGAGTTGCCTTTTTTTTGTGGAATTAGCCTTGGCATTAGTACCTCATGTTTGGCACATTTTTGATGGCAGTACTGAAGTCAAAGGAAGAGCAATGAGAAAACGTACAGCAAACATTAGGGTTTTTTTTAGGTTAGTGTAATAGGAAGCTTTAAGGGTCCCTTCCAACTCAGGATATTCTATGATTCTATGATTCTTTTTAATGTAACTCATGTTTGGGTGGGTAATTACTAAACCTTGAATTTTGTCCATATCCCATTAAACCTTCCCAATAAATACAGGTTTGGCTCTGTCTTTACCTCCACACAGTCAAACTTCTCATTAACTTTAGATGTATATTCGATGCGGAAGAGTGTTGATAGGTTACCAGCAATATAGTACAAGAGGATCTTCAGTCCCTTGTAGCCAAAGGCAACTTCACTGAGGAAGGAAAAAAACACATTCAGGAGATCTAAATTAATTTCACAGAAGAATAATCACAATACAGCACTTTCACGTATCACTTTAAATTCACATCCTCTTTCCCAGCGAGGTATTCTAAAAACTCCTTATAGGAAAATGTGAATCAAACTGCATGTGTCTCTCTCTAGAGAGAGAGAGAATGCCTTACACTACTTTTGTTAGTTATTTTGCTCCTCTAGAGCAGAAATAGAACATGTCCTTGGACTCAGTAAGACAGTGCCTATACATTTACTGAGATAGCTCACAAAAGAATACCTGAGATAACTAATATTGTATCTATGTTTCTAAATGTTCATGTCATTAGCATTTATTTATTAATACCAACTAATATCATTTACTAAAACTTAAGCTTGCAGTGTAGCAGTCTAACATGTTGGAACACTACTGCAAGTTAGTGTATAAAACACAAATAGATAATGAATCATAACAGTAAGTGTTTCTGGTGGAAAGTTGCTATATACTGATCTGACTTAATTAGAATCAAGTAAATACAAAAAGGTATGAACTAGAGATGCTTTTTTTTTAAAATACACTTTAAAACAATGTGAGTTGTCTGAATATAAATACTACATTGTTTTAAATCTAGAGAATTTATTTTCAGGCAAAAAAAAAGGAATGCAGAAAATTGTTACGTTCACAGAGAAACATTAGCATCTCTCCTTGGTTATTTTAACTGAGCTTTTTCCTTTATGGTAGTACATTTCTAATTTAAAGTTTGAATTGCCAGAACAATAATTTGTATGTTAGCTATACTGACAGGTCGGAGAGTTCTCCCATTACTAAAAGCACAATTATTTAAAGTGATCGCTGCAGTAGATGTGCAATAGTGCAACTAATTTTACTACAATTACTATAGGTAGCACGTAGTACTTAGAATGTTCTTTAAAGGAACTGAAAGTTAAAACAAATTGTTTCAAGTAGACAACAGATATGTGCATATATTTTCCTTTAACTTTTTTTTTAAAAGCTTTAACTTTTTTTTTTTTAAAGCTACAACCAGACTGTTCACTATTGCTCTTCTGATATTAAATGACATTCTAGCACTAGGGACATGGTGGCTAGCTTCCCTACTTAAGTTAGAATACTTGAAAAAAATTAAATGCCATTTTAAAACAGTTTCTGTATCTCCTGAATATTTAACTGCTTAGACGTATACATATTATGGAAAACAAACACCTGAGTTCAATAGTTATCAATGATCTATAACAGCCAAGAATGTGAGTTTAAGTTAATACTTGAGTCTTTTTCACTAAAAATTGCTACATTGTAGTAAAAAAATAAATTGTTATACTGTTGACAGATACCTTTTTGGCACTCATTACTGTGAAAGTTTTAACGAAGAATTATTAATTCTTGCAAATTCTACAGATTACCTGAATGCAATAGCCACTGAAACAAGAAATTCCGTCTGCACAATCAGGCATTTTGTCCCCTGCTAGTATCTTAAAAGTAGCACATAAAATGACTACAAGGCCCTAACTCCACATGCTAAACATGAGGGCCATTATTTAACTATACAGTCATAAAACTGAAGTACTGTATGTCATTTTAAATAGTTTGGTATAGTAGTATTTCCTGTTCTCTAGCAATTAAGAACCAACCTCCCCCTTACAGACCTGATTTTACTCTGAATACTTCAACTTACTCATCTCCAAATACTTGATGGCTATACTCTGGATTAAATGTTGTGTTGTCATCTTCCAAATCCTCAGGAAAGCGAACTGAAGAAAAAATATGCATGACCAAGTCATCAGTTTGTTCATACAGAGATGCCGTGCTAGATGTTTATGTATTCTTTCACTATAAACAGCTTTATTTATGAGTCTATGTTAGGCTGACATACAAATGAAATAAATACATCTTGTGAAAATTAGATGCACATTATTTCCTCAAATCAGTAAGCACAATAAAATGAAGAAATTAATGCAGATATATGCATATTCAGACATATATACATACAGTTTCATACACATATATATCCTGACTGTTACTGCCTTTTACCCCCTCTTGAGCGCTGAGTACACTGCCCAGATGGATATTCCTACGCTAAACAAGACCAATCATGTAATCAAACTGCCTTCTCATTTTGTTGTTCTTCTCTCATATGTAGTTCAGAACATTGTAAGGAGGTCTTCAGAGAGTGGTGAATGGAAGAAAATGTTCACGTGCATTAATGTTGATGTTAAAATTTTTAAGAATCAACACGGATACATTCAAAACAATGGCACTAATAGAACAGTGGTATTTGCATCAAAATTACAAAAATAACTAGTGATCATCTCCCCATGACTTTTTTCCAGAGAGCTAAACAGTTGAGGTAAAGTAGCAAAACAAAAAAAAAGCAAAAATAGAGCAATTCTGAAATATCACCATGGATCAAATGAAGACCTAAAAGAGGACAGTGTGCTTTTATATGCACATGGGAAATGCGTGATTTTTTTTCCTCTAAAAAGTCAACTGAAAAAAGGCAACTGAATATATTAGGAGAGATAAGGCTATGAGTAACAAGTAAAAAGCCTCTAGCAGTCTCCCTGAAAACTCTTAAGTAGCTCCTCAGATTTCTAGACCAAATTCACTCAGATAGTTCTTGTTATTTCTTATCCTTTCCTTGGGTTTTAGAAAGACAGAAGAGGAAATGTAAAACATTAGATACAGTCCCAAAATGATTATTTCAAATACTGTTTAAGTGCAAGAGAAATGTTTCACAATTATAGTGACCTAAAGAATTAAGTACGTGAGTTAGAATGACATTGTGGCTCACAAGGCTAAAGTTATTATGCATTAAAAATAATATTAAACTTTATGGAACAGACTTAGTGGTAGCTCTGAAGAGTACTTAACAGGTTCAAAATTTTTATTTTCTTAATAAGTGATGCTATTTATTCTGTTCAATGAAACAAAATGCTGAAGAGCTGGAAAGATTAAAAAACACAGGTATGACCTATTCTCTTCTTAAGAAATTACTGCTACAAGTAAGACAGTTTCAGATATAAGTCAGTCTATCAAGATTTCAGTAATTTTCAGTAATTCTGCTTGTATTATGGATGTCCTAGTATAGTAAGTTAGCTATATAAAGCTACGAGCAGTTCACTTCATTAAAAATGGCTTGTGTAATCTAGATGAGGGGGCAACAAAAAACTCAACAACACAGCACACTTTTTAGCTTTCTTTCCTTCATTTACAATTTCCTCCAAAAAAAGAGGAGAGGGAAAGATGTAAAATAAAAATACTTAATTAGAAATTTGTAACTCTTAACAAGATGAGCTCTGCTGCTAAAGTCACCATTAAAACAACAGACACTGAGGACTACATCATAGCATATGGCTTGGAGAAGAAGAAACTGAAAGAACATACTGAATACTTAAAGAAAAATAAGGTAGGAAAACTCCAACACACTCTAGTAATACGTTAATAAATTGCAGATAACATTATGATGCAGGGACAGGCCTGAGTTTCTATAGCTGTACTTAACTGCACTAGACTCAGCAAAATTAGGCTAGTATTAGACTGTGTTCCTATTCTTGTGTTTGTATATTTACATTAACAGGTACATATATAAAAACTGTGTGGATTTCATTATAAGAAAGTTTCTTAATTCAAATGCACAGGACTTAAAAACGGACATTACCTAGTTTTAGCTGAATCGCTTCATTTGTGTTACATTTGTATTCAGCCAGCTTCTTCTCCATAGCAGTAAGTCCTGAAGAAAAAGATTTTAAAATGGTTTAGATGTGCGCAATCTGCATCAGTATTATTCAACAAATATGTTTAGAGAAAGGTTCTCAAGCACAGAAAGAACCACAATACAAAAACACCAAAGATACTGAACAAGTAGAAAAATCCCCAAACAGTACGCACTCCAAATGTAAAAGGAATGTCGAGGTTTCTAAAACACTTTTCTGGAACTACAAACAAGAACTAGAAAACAGACTAGAAGTATCTTTCTCTTTAGTTTCTGAGAATGAAGGGGACAATATAACATAAATATGTTGAATATAAAGTATTTAAAATTCACCACTAATAGAACGCATTACAAAGCAACAGGTAAAAAAATTAAGAATTCAGTCTGACAAATGTTTCTTTTCAAGAACACATGCATGTGCACATCAGTATTTCAAGAAACCTAGTTCATCCCAATTCTAATTTCTTATTACAGCTCCGGAGAGCAGGTGTGCACTGAAGCCTCATACCAAAGTAAAGCTCTATTGGACATGCATTGCTAAGCTCATCATTGCAGCTCTGTAAGAGATAGAGCCTCTTGTCATCTATCTGTGTGACTTGTAGTCAAACGTAATGCTCTGCCAGAGGATTTCAAGTGTACTTTTAAGGGAGAACACCTTCCTTCCTGTAAACATTGCCACTTCCTTTAAGAGGCAAAACAAATCTGTTCTCATAATAATCACACCTTTCAAAAAAATTCATGTCACCTCCTATAAGCATGCTTTGGTTTACAGAGATTTAACTAATCAAAAACTACACAAAACAAACGCAGTAAGTACAGGGTATGGTTGACTGTTACAAGTTTCACATCCCCATCAACCTCTACCCCAAGCAGTAGAACCATATTGGAACATGCAAATGTTGTCAAATACGTAAACAAGAAACACTGCAGAGACTGTTGGCTCAACCACTGAAACAGAAGCAAGAAACATGCACCATTCACACCCCACCTGCCAGTTTTCTTATTGGGACTCAAGGAAACATTCTTCTGCAAATGGATAAAGAGGAGCCAAGTTCTGCGTCTGAGATCTTAAAAGAGCATTTTCCCCCCTAAACTTCAGAGCTCTCAGCTGCCTAAAGAGTCTTTGCTAACACAGGATTTTGATGCAAACCCATTTACTGAAAGCTTCAAATGGCACTAACAAAGATTCCTGCATTTCATCCAGTAAAAGATCACTTAAAAAGCGATTATGGAAAGAACATTTTTGGTAAGCTCTTTTCCCCCCAAAAAACAGAATTCAAACAAAGAAGTACTATCATGTAGAGATGTGCAGACGTGCCTCTAGATGTTACATTACAGACCTGTCTTGGTATCTGTATAAAACCAGGAAAATGAATTTCCTTCTTACAGGCTGAGGACTCAACAAGGATTTGAAAATAAGTAAGTCACATGGAAGGAATACTTTGTCACCCAACAACGTAATTAGAGACAGGTGGTCTCAAAATAAAAAGAACAGACCTAAAGCTGAAAAGCATACGTCGGCTGCTTTGGAAAAGTAAAGTTTGTAACCTTAAGACTTCATTTCAGAACACAACACCCCTCTCGTACATGTTAGTTTTTTATTGTTCCTACTTTTTAAAGGCTCTGTTGTTTTTTGCCTTAAGACTAGCAAACCTGTTTTCTTTTCCGCACTAAGAAGTGTTTTCCAAATGACAGGCAGACACTGTATTTGAAGAGCAGTAAACAGACTGAAAAACAAAGCTGGTGACAGACTGTCAGCCAGGAAGAACTAAGTTACAATACGCTCCTTTCAGCTTCTCATTTTTTTTCAAAAGTGTTTGCACACACGGGTGTACAACATACCACCCCCAAGCCCCACGCGTTATGTCACGCGGCCATTTGTTTACCCAGCAGCTATAGGTGTTACAAGGGAATGATGACACCCCAAAACCTCCAGCACACCCACGACGCACCCCTTTCAGCTACCCTTCTGTACCTCAGCACCCCTTCTGGCTCCTATTCCCTACCTCACTTCTGCGCCTTTTCATTATCTCCCAAACAGCTGCTCTTAGGCAGCTACACCCAGCAACGCCCCAGCCGCCCCCTGCCCCAGCGGGGCCGAGGCGAGGCGAGGCGCAGCCCCCGGCAGAGCGCCGCATCCCCTGCTGCCGCCAGCGCCATCACGGCTCCCCTGCAGCCCCGAGCTCCCCGCGGGCGGCTTACACCGCAACGGCGGCTCCGCCACGAGCCGCCCGCCCACCCTCCCTAACGGCCGGCCCGTACCGGCCACCCCTAACGGCCAGCCGCTGCCCCCCCCCCGCCGCGCCTCACCCGCCATTTCGGAGCGGGACAGGACGAACCAGCCCGCGCGCCCACCCGCCGGAAGTGCGAACACGCGCCCCCGCTCCTTCTTCCGCTTCCGGCCGTAAGCACAGCTGGTGCAGGCAGAAGCGCGGGGCTCGCGCGCATGCCCGCTGGCCACACCCCGCGGGCCACGCCCCCCCCCCCGCGGCGGCGGCCTTTGGGAAGGGCGTGCGCGCCGCGTCTCATTTGCATAGCCCCGCCCCCTGCCGGCCCGGCGCGGGCTGCACGCTCAGTGCCGCCGGGCTCGCGCCTGCCCCGTCAGCGTCCGCGGCGGCGGCCTGAGGGCGCTGAGCACAGCGCGGGGCGGGGCGGGGCGGGGCGGGGCGCGCCGCCCGGTACCACAGCACAGCGCTGGCGCGGCGGCCTCCCCTTGCCTTGCCCCTCCTCCTCTCGCCGCTGTCGCTGCTGCAGGCGGCCGGGCGCAGCATGGCGGTCAAGGTGACTCTCTGACTCTGCCCCCCCGCCGCTCGGCTCCTGAGGAGGCGGGGGGCGGCCGGGGGGCGCCGGGCGGGGAGGGGGCAGCCCCGCGGGGGCCGGGGGAAGGGGCGAGCGCGGCCCGGGCAGCCTCCGCCTCCTGAGGGGAGCCGCGGGGTGGCGGCCGGGCACCCCCCGGGGCGGCCGTGGCAGCGGGGAGCCGCCGGGCTCCGGCAGCGGCGCTGGGGGTACGGGAGCGCGCGGCGGTGACCGCGGGGGGCTGACCTCGGAGAGCGTCCTTATCGCCTAGATAAGGGAGCTGATAGCGCAGCCCTTATCGGTGCCAATTGCAGGGGTGTTCACGGCTGTGTCGGTAGCTCAGCTGGTGAAGCATTAACGTGCTTTTGTTTGCAGGTGCCCTCCACCAAGAGAGCGGATCCTGCCGAGCTGCGAAATATTTTTTTGCAGGTAAACGGGGCCTGTCAGACGCTGTGTGATGGGCAGACCTGTGTTTGGGCCTTCCCAGCTGGGTGCCACAGCGTCGCGTCTGTGGCTGGGTCACGGAGCGCTCAGAAGCGCGTTTCTGGTACACTGTGCGGTGAGGGGGTCCTCAAGCGTTGAGGTGAAACTGCTCCTGGCACAAGTGGTGGTCAACCACCCCAAAGTCTAATCTTAAATAATTCTCTGAAGCATTTTTTAACTTTCTGTAACAAATAATTTCATTCATAGCTGTTATTTTTAAATACACCTTTGCATGATTCTAAAAAAATATCTTATAAGACTGTGTACTTGTATAGCTTTCATGCAACTCTTATAAACGGATAGATTTCTGGTGATATTTTTAGAATTTAAACTTTTTTTTTTTTAAGATTAATGTATTTCATAATATTATCTCTTGCAGGGCATTAAAATTACCATGCTTAAATAATAATGTGAAACTATCCATTCCGCTTAGTTGCAGTGAAGCATGATCTGAAAGAAAAATCCAGTCTTAAAACGTTGATGATGAGGTTTGAAGGTCCTATGTTTTAGGTCCACAGTTAGTCCATGGACATTTCCAAAATCACTATAATATCTTTTTTCTTTCCTGATGAGTATTAGACAGTATATTCAAGAAGCTTAACTCTATGAGGAAGGGAAGAATGTAAATATTAGAGCTAATACTGTAAATGATGTGCTCTATTATGACATCTCTGATGTGCAGCTTTTGGGCCTACCTTGTTATCTAACATGTAAGAATTAGAAGAAAGCTTTTTGCCCAAGAGAGAGACATGATATCTCAACTATTATTTGGGGGGGACTTTTGATTTTGTGTAACAGATTACTCTGATAACATCGCTTGAGTGTTAAAATTTAGAACTTTAGAATCAAATCATGGAAGTCCAGCTGTGAATTTCTAGTGAAAATTATATTATCACAAATTAATTTATTGTTGACGTGACATTCAGCTTTGGTATGTAAGGGATACAATAGAGTATATTAATCAAAAGTGGAGAGGAAGGACGTTGCCCTACAGACAATTTAGAGATTAAGTTGTACAATATATCCTTTATTCACCTAAAAAGCAAACAAACTACAGGCTTAAAAGAGTTTTTTGTTTTTCTCCATACAACTTAATGTACATGTTTATTTGAAAGTTACAGAATGTTTCATGCCCTCAGAAATCAAAAATATGAAAGCTCTTGTGTATCCCCTTGGGTACGTGAGATTTGTCATAAAAAAGACATAACACAGGCACTGCTTCGAATAGGAAGAGTTTATATATTTGGGGAGGTTTATTTGATTCCGATTGAAGGTGAAATCATGTTCTTTCTGTGATAGGTAGCAAGCAAACTTATTTGCAAATATTAAAAACAAAAATCTAAAGAGAACACAGTCTTTCTAAGACTAAGTTATATGTAGAGTCTTGTTATGAAATAGTGTTGCACACATCACGGGTCAGATATGTTGTGCTCTTTGCTGAGGGTGCAGGCCTGTTCTGTGAGCTTCAGTTAAAGGGCGTGCATTCCTTCCTAAATTTGGCTTCCCTTGGAAATGGATGCAAGGGAAGATGTGAACTCTAGGCCTCCTTGTCAGCCACCTTATTCATAGAGAGTGTGCTTAAATTTCCTTCTGTTCGTACGTATTCTCTAATGGGATAACACTGACTCCTCTGCCGGTCTAAGTTGTATCTTAACCGATAAATCATTTGCCTTTCTTTTAGAATTTCTAAAGCTTGCTAAATTTTAAATTTATTTTAAACCATTAAAAATTAATGGTTTAATTAATTCACTTCAATACTCCACTTGCATAAAGTAAATATTGTGCTATTATTTCCAGGTAATCCTTTAACTGTGGAATGCAGGCATTAAAACCTTGCATGTGTACACCATCAAATAAGTTACCTCTCAGATGTTTGTTAACCTCTGACTTCAGTGACAACCTTAAAAGAATAAAACAGAAATCCACAGAAGGATTAAATACATGCATAGAACAACAATTACCAGTTTTCTTAGTGAGACTTCATTATTTTTTCTTAGGCAAGATACAGTAAACCCTGGGGAAAGATAACTGAATTATTCCCCATCTGCTAAATGCAAATGAAGCCTGTTTAGCAAGGTGGAGAAAGAAGCCCAAAGACTTTCAAATACTTGTATGTGAAACTTCCCCCTACCCCCCTTAAAAATGTCCAGGGTCTCCTGCTCATATCTGAGACTTAAAAATAAATAGATAATGTAAAATGTTGAGAGTATCTATAGGTCTCTTGTTTTGGAAATTCTTCTCTGCCCAGATAAAATCATTGGGATAGAAAGCCCCACTTTAAACTGAAAACTAAGCAATTTTTCAAACAGTGCATCACTTCTAAAAGCACAGTGCTACCTAACACGACATTGTACAAATAGCATAGATTTTTTGTGTGCTCATATTTTGTGATGAAACTTAAAAAAGTCATATGCAAATTCATGAAGTGCCTTTCTGAGATAGGCTATACATGTATTGTAAGTTTTAGAATATATTGTACCATAATTCAAGACAGGGAAATACATATTTTGAGTGTTATATTTTATCTGCAAAGTAAAGTATAATTAACAATTGGTTGTCTTGTTGCAAAAGATACTTAGGTTGTATGGTGAAAAGGTCACTTAAGGACAGAAGCTGTAAATACTTGCCAAAAGGGAATAGCCTAGCTACTTTGTCAGACATTAATTTATTGGCTCATGGCCAAGCTCATGACCTTCTCATATGGAGCTGAATGCTTCTGTCCTTTAATTATTTTAGTCTCAAAAATTTTTTAACAAAACTTCCTCTATGCAGTTTTTGTTGTAAAAGAATTCACTATTTGTAATAAACTCAGGTAAGTTGGTGTGGTGTCTGAATTAAAAAAAAAAAAAAAAAAAAAAAGACATTTAGATTTTTGATTCTTTCATAGGCTTTCCATTGTCATGGAGTTGAATTCTGTTGTTCTTAAGGATATGCTCAATGCTCATCATGTTTGATGGTCTGTTGTATATAAAACCTCATTTAGATTACATGCATTGCAACAGAGCTGTGCTTCACAGTGCATTTTTTTAAGTCACATCTATAGATGGCTGAGAAGAGAACCTTTATGAGTTGATTCAGCAAAGCCACAGTTTCATCGTATCTCATGTCAGCAGCACTGCTGAATTGAAGGATTCCTATCCGTTGCTTTGTGTTCCCGTTTTTGTGGAAATCCTCCATTAATTATGGATAAGTTCAGTAGTCTGGTGTACAGTCAGTCTTGCAAACAGCTGTCATCACAACTATAAGGTGGTAGAGGGAGAGGTGATGTGAGGAGCTGGTGTTGTGGAAGAGAGGTGGGATGCTAAGGGAGATGCTTAAGGAGACAATAATGCTGATGCAAGCTCTTATGGTGAAACTGGGTTTCATAACAGCTGAAAAAAACACGAGACCTGTAAATGTTCTCCTTTATCATAGTGGAGTGTTACATCTTAACAGGTTTATTGTGTAGATGGAGTTGTTAGCATTCTAATTCCTGTGGGTCCCTGGCTGTGTGAGGACCTGTTTTGTTCCTCTTTCACAAAAAAAGCTGTCAACTGCAGTGTATAGTGGAACAGCTGAAAAATTACATGTAAGGTTACTAATTGAAGTTTGGATTTCCAAACACAGATGTTGCATAGATAGTTCTTGGAGATGTGGGGGGCATTGCCTTTTCTTTTTCTGCAGAGAACACTTACGTTGATGACTTTCAATGACTAGAATCTAGGAAGGTGAATTGCCTTTTCAAAAATGAATTAAAAGTCACTACTTTAATTGGACATCAACATTCTCATGAAACAGATGTGGAATTTTGCAACTTCCGTATCTTAGAAGGAAGACAGTTATACATGTATGTATATGTGAAGATTTGCATCAAAATCTTTGTATCTACAAGTGGAGAAAGTGAACAGAAGAGATGGATTTAAAGCTATTTAGTAAGTTTCTTACAGTTTTTCTGAACAAAAATGCAGAGAAAGACTCAGACATCAAAGTGGACTGGATCACAGTAGGTTAGTGAACTAGAAATCTTTTGTGAGCTTTTATCCTCTGTTACAGGATGCAAACAATTTAATCTTCCAATCTGAAAATTTAGGTTTTATTTCTAAGATTACTGTCATATCATAAATGAGAAAAAAATTCTGCAACAGTGCTGCCATCTTGAAACAAGACCTGAGGGGTAGGAACTTTCATAATACAATTCCCCTTTATTAGTTTTCCTACACGATGATGACTTCAAATATTATATGCTACTTAATGTTCAGTGATGGCTATGGATAGCAAGGAAGTAATTCATCCAGTGTAGATAGCAAGAAAGTAAGTCTTGTGCTTCTGTATCAAGGCACATAAAAAGAGGGCTGATAGTATTGGTTATCGACAGGAATGACCGATGCATCTAGTTCCGGTAACTCAGAAGTAGGCTTGATTTGTAAAATGAACTTGTGATGCTTTCTACTCCTTCATCCTCACATTCTTAGTCCTAGATTGGTATTATCCAGCCTAACTGGACAGTTAAGGGTACGGAATTAATGTTAGGTTGAAAAGTTCACTTTAAATTAAAAGTTAATAACAGTCAATGATTAATGATCTGACAAAGAAAAGTAACAGAATACTTGTACAGACATATGGCAATTGTCTTGGTGTACAAATAAGAAAGATGTACTTGATAATTTTATTCTTAATTAGTTTTGTTAATATTTATTACTTACATAATTGTAAAATTTGCATGTGCTTTTTTATTTGAAAATGTGTTAATAAAATCAAACCTCAAACCCAAAACATTTCAGTTGACCTTTTTGGGAGTATATGTGAGTGAGAGAGTGTGTGTGTGAATTTTTACTTAAAAGAGAAATGTGAAAGCCATTAGTTTCAGGAAAAACAAATCTGAGAAGTTACTTCTCACAAAAAGAAAAAACTAATACACGTTTTTCAAAATGTTATTATGAGTGATTAGGAACAATTAATTAGAAGGTATCTACCACTTGAAATTCAAAGGAAGAATTTGTGCTGTGTTTTCGCAGTGTAACTGCAAATGAAAAGCTATAGCATGGTTGTAATTTCTGCAAATTTATGCAATTATCTGACAGTTTCTGAAAGTGTTTAACCATCTTTTTATTAGAAGGTATTGGTTAGTTTGTGTACACATCTATTCCACAAGGATAGATGTTGTTCTGGTTGGTGGTGGTATGCTACTGGTTGGTGGTATGCTATTAGTTGAACCGTACGCTGCAGTTTCAGAGCAGTTGCATACAGTTGTGTGCTGTTTTGAGTGATACTTGGTAAAAATAATAGTTTGGTAATCACTAATAATTAACGTCTAAATCGATTCACTTTTGTTTGTGTGGTTTTATTTTTTGTTTTTATTCTAGTATGCCAGTGTTGAGAAAGATGGAGAGCATTACATGACCCCAGAAGACTTTGTGCAGAAATACCTAGGACTTTATACAGATCCACGTTACAATCCTAAAACAGTGCAGCTGTTGGCTGGAGTGGCAGATCAAACTAAAGATGGGTGAGAATTTTGCTTTCCATTAGAAGCCTGTATTTCATTGGTAAATGAGTGAGTTTCTTTGGTAATTTCATCTTCTAAAATGCATTATTGATTTTATTATACTTCAAGCTTAATTGGACAACAAGCTTTTTCTCAAGTACAATAGACTATACATTTGTGGAACTTGGGGAAAAATACAGTGTTTAACAGTGCAGAGTTCAAGGCATTTTTAAAAAGAATCTTTGTTTTGAAGGCATTTTGACAATTAGTACAAATGGAGAGGAAGTTAGTTAAACTACAAATAAGCTTAATACAGTATGATTGCCATATAAAGTTATTTTCTGTGTACTCACATTTGTGACATGACATTTCATAAATGTCCATTCCACTGAGATACTATCCTCTAACTCGCTCTTCAGAAGAGCCTTCTTTCTTTTATGTAGGCCTCTAGCTTTGGCCTTGAATTCGGCCTCTAGCTTTGGCCTTGAATTCGGGTAGGAAACATGGGCATGTTAAAGTGAAGAGGTTAAGATAGACCACAGTAGAGGTCAAGCATGCAGAGAGGAGTGGGTGTGTTGTAGAGAAGAGATAGAAAGTTGCTGTTAAAATAGGATATGTAAACAGATCGATGTAACTTACTTTAAATGTAAAGTCCCTTAACTTACTTGGTTTTGTGAGTCTGATTCTGGCCATTGACATCACTTCAATGTTTTTGTTTTCCTATATCTTGTTTTAGACTATTTTATTAGTTTGCACAGTATTCTGAGCAACTTGCAGTGTCTGTGCTTTACAAATAAAATTGTATATGCTGCCTACATTTTATATTAAATGACAAATACAGGATCTCCCATTTGACATAATATTACATGATGCCTTTTAAAAAATAAATCTGCAGCATTTTGATAATACGTTTGGTATATACATACGTTTTGATAAATCCAAATAACCTGTCTCACTGCTCGCAATACATGCTGTACTTTTTTGTGTTGTTACAGATTGAAATAAGTCTAACTGATGACTACTAAACCAACATGTTGAGTGTCTTGTTTCTCTGAAAGCTGTTGGTTATCTTTTAGGGTGTTCGTTTCTTCCGAAATTTTTTTAATAAAAGGACCTTTTTTACAGTAAGAAGTCAATCTGTTTTATTGCTACAACAGAACTCGACAATGAGGCATCGCTTTTTTGTTATTTACTCTGTGAATATAAGTATTTTTGTTTTGTTTTTTAATCTGAGTAATGTTGGAAGTGAGGTAAACAAATATGGGTAAGTGTACTTTAATTTTATATGGAAACATTGAAGTAAAGAGAATTATTATTGTATAATCTGCAATACAAAATGTTTATCTGTCTGAATACCCGTTTTCTAATCAGTAATTCATTTGAAGATTGTTATACCTGTATCATCATAATTGGTTTACTTCTCCATTTGTAATATTCCTTTTATTCCTTTTATAGTAATATACCAAAATCCAGACTCTTATATCATCTCTACAGAGAGTTTAATATGTAGCATGAATAAATATTGTAATCTTCTACTGATTTCCATTAATTACATCTTTCCAAGGACTTAAATTTGCTTTACAAAGTCCAAGGAAGTATCGCCAGTCCTATTCCGTACGGGCCTTTGTAACTTAAATGACAGGCCAAGGTCACAGAGCAAGCCACTGAGAAGCTTTGGTTCTGTTATGAAATTCAATTCCTGTATCTGTTGTCATAAACCATTAGTCTTGCTTGCCCTTCAAATAAGTACTCAAAATGTTCTTTGTAACTTTTCTTTGTTAATATTTGTTGACTTCATTTAGGCTTAACTTTGTTGCTTTAAGAAAAAAAAAAGCACATTTTGGAACTGTCTTTATGCAAATATATTTAGATTTATTTTTATTTTTTATCTTTTACTTCTGCTTGTAATTTAATACTTAACTGTTCCAACTGTTGCCTTCTCCAATTACTACAGTGTAAGACTAGTTTGCTTTAGTAGAATTCCCTACGGCAGTTCTTATAACAAGAGATTCTTCATTTTCAAAGCATTTCTTCCACACTGCTACAAATGCATGTTCTGATAAATTAATATGATGAGGTCTAAATTTGCGTTTGGCCTTAAATGACTGCTTACTCTGGCATCTATTTAA
This sequence comes from Anas platyrhynchos, assembly GCF_047663525.1. Classification (NCBI taxonomy): domain Eukaryota; kingdom Metazoa; phylum Chordata; class Aves; order Anseriformes; family Anatidae; genus Anas; species Anas platyrhynchos. The sequence continues at coordinate 21,446,661 of NC_092593.1, read as the reverse complement.
TACTGTAGGATTTCATTGATGCTGCACTTAAGCATTGCTATGCCATCAGACTACTGGCACTGCTTTTAAAATTAAGATTTAGGGTACATGTCCTTTCTCATACGTAGAGTGTGCCAGAACCAGCTTCTTCATTACATAAGTCTAATCTGATGTTAGCTGGTATTCAAGTTGTAAAATCAAAGATTTTCTTCTCCCTCCAAACTTGCAAAATTTCACAGTATTCATTCTAGATTCTTCATTTTAATTGCTTATTTCTGGCTACTCTGCTTATCAGTATATTGTTGTTTGAATTTGCAAGTGTGTTCCTAAGTGAATTCCTGAAGAGAGAGCTGATGGTTCACATAATGGACGGTCACAATAGGGTTATACATTATATCTAAAAGCTATATTGTATGTGTAAAGAGCAAAAAGTTGTATATGAAACAAAGAAAGAGTAGAATTTAACCATGTGGCTTACTTTGAAGAATAACATTACAGAAGAAATAAGTTTTTTTTTTTTAAATGTTACTAATAAAATGAGAGGTAAGTGATTTGATGTTGTTATGGACTCTACAATACAGCAGCTTCACTGAACGATACTTGAATAGTGATTGGATGGGAAGCTTCATTGTTTCATGTAATCTACCTCCTGTTAACTCCACCCTGATAATGGAGGGTTACAGGATCCTTGCTCTTAGGCATTGCAAGTTGAACGTATGGAAAGGAAATTGAATGTGTCTATCTCCTTTTGCTGTAGGCCCTGTTAAAGGGAGACCTCTGAAGAATGGCTTCTTTCAGGTTCAGGCTTCTACGAATGCATTCTACAGAGATCATCACTTGATTCTGTCTGTTATAAAGCTTCCTGGTTAGGAATTAATGCCAGGTGTACGCCTTTGTGAGATATGTTTGGAAATTATAGTATTTACAATTATTTTAAGGGATGTTCTGTTTCTTTGATATTAAGCCCTTATCTATCAAAATAATCATTTGGATGAAGTTGACTTCACATCTGGAGAACCATTTTCTCATCTTTGATTTGATGGCTAAAGTGTGACAAATTAGTATCATAATTCTATATTTGTTATATCTTAATTCCTTTCAAAATCACTGTTTTCTGTATTTTTCTGTGTGATACATTTATGCAAGAATGTTAAAATATGTGATCTTGTTTAAAGTATCTTGATTCTGCATATACTTTGTCAGAGAAAGACTAGATAAACTAATGAAGTGTGGTTTGAATTTTTTTTTTTTTTAGAGGAACAGAATTTATATGTATATCTTCAACAATAAGTGGAACATATGTGAAGTAATCACTATGAGCTAATGATTTTCTATGAAGAGTACATTTAGTACTTATACTAAGATATGTTCTAAAGAGTACATTTATAAATTCAGATCAATTATGTACACTTGGAACTGGATGGAATATTCTAAGTTGTCAGTCTAAGTCCCCTGTTTTTACAAGGGTGAAATCACACAGTAGTTTTAAGAAACCATATTTGCTGTTAAAACCTAGGGATTTTGTCTGCAGCATTTTGGAAAGGCCACAGTATATGCCCACTCTGAATATCTTTACAGATAACGCAATGCAATTTTGTTCTTGTGCCAGTTATCCTTCATCTTCCAGCTTGAGGCTCATCTTTCTGTAGCTTTTCTTATATAGAGCATTTCTATATATAGAAGAATATAGTGCCCTTATATAAAGCCCTTGTAGATGTTTTTTTTTTTCCCGCTTGTCAGAATAAGCTGAGTTCCTCTAGAGAAATTCTTTATGATTTTCATAATAAGCTACTTGTGCATCCATTCAAGTCTGAGTTTATATGTGTTGAACACAAGGACTTTGATTTGTATGCAGCGTTCCAGAGATGTCGTGAGAGCCCTATCTGGTGATACTGCTGCTTCCTCATCTCGCACAGAAAAGCACCCCTGATGCATCCTGAGTTGCATTTTTCTGCATGGTGAATGTCTTACATGCACAACTCGTAGTCTTGTGATCAATTGTTACACTTCAATCCTTAGCTTCCTTGGTCATGTCCAACTGTCCAAATGTTCTTATAGTTTCTTTCTTTCTTGTCTTTTCTTTCTTGTACACGACTTTGCAGTTCATGTTATATTTGAAGTGTAATATTTTTTTCTATATGCATATTAAAGTATAACTTTTTTTTGGACTTTTTAAATGAATGTTATGTTTTAAGAATATGTTTATTGTATAGTGTTGTATTTACATTAAACTTCCTTTTCTTTCTCAGTAGAAATACTGAGAAGTAGTAAAATTAGTAATGTAATGACAGGTCTGTAAATTTCATGCTGATAGAATTTGTCTAAGTTTTTAAGTTCTGTCTGTCTAAATATATAATTGCAAGTTAATAAATAATAGATACTCACTGAGAATTAGTTATATTTTGTTGATGATGGATAGGAATAATTCAGTCCTTTTCTATACTAATTGGGTTGTAACACTTTCTAGAGCATCAAACACAAAATACCAGAGATATTCTGAACAATCTTTTGACATTTTTATAACTTCTATATTTTCCTTTGTAGGTTGATTTCCTATCAAGAATTTTTGGCATTTGAATCTGTTTTGTGTACTCCAGATGCAATATTCATTGTTGCTTTTCAGTTATTTGACAAGACTGGCAATGGAGAAGTAACATTTGGTAAGAATATCTAAAGAAAAACAGTTTAAGAAAGCAATAATAATAGTATAGATTATAAGAACAGCTCATCACAACTAGAAATGCATATTGTGTAGTACTATACTGACTTTCTAAAAGAGTTTGCATGAGTATTTTTTTTTTCTTCCAAGTGATAAAACTTAAGAAATAAACGAAACAATTTGCTCTGTCTTTTTGAATCAAGATTTTTCATGTTCTTTAAAGTAGTTAATACAATGCTACTTTGTTCAGCATCATCCTAAGTAAAATTTTCCTTTCACGGACTTTGAGCTCCTTCGTTGTTGAGGGATTTTTAAAACTTGATTTGGATCTCCTGATATCTTTGGAGAATTGTCATTTCGTATAGTAAGAGTTCAAAATAGAAATGAAGGAGGTCTGATCTTTAGAGTTCCTAGAGCTTCTACTATTGAGGAACAAGTCTTACTTCAATATGATGTGTGTAACTTCTAGCTAGATCATGTATTTTCAAAAAAAAATTAGGAAGAAACTATGGCCTTTTAAGTGTTTGTTTGTTGTTTTTTTTCTAACACATTAGCAATTGGGCAAGTTTCTTTAGGCTAACCATATTGCTTTCTGATGATGCAAAATAACTGTTATTAACATTGCAGTTTAGGGAGTACTAGATTATATTTTAAAAAATTTGTATTTTTATTAAAATTAGATAAATCATTGCTAAGAATTTTAATAAAATGGAATGAGAAATAAATGTTATTTCTATACAAAAGAATAAACTTCTTAATAAAGAAAATACGAACTATGCTTGGATTTGTAACCACTTACTGCTTGTACTACTTTGTTTTTTATGAAAACGGTTGCAGCTTTGGAAAAAAATAATTGAAATAATGCATGGGTCTTTGTATGAAACAAACTGCTTGAATTATGACATCTATTAAGTTATGTGATTAACTGAATGGTCAAATACTCAACAATTTAGACACAACATCTTGAAAAGAAAATCTCTTAGAACTTAAGTAAAGGTGAAGTCAGTAAATGTAGTCATTAGAATGTAGACTATCGCAAGCAGTGTAACCTTATTAATCATGGTATGTTTAATTTCACAAAAGGGGGTATGCATTTTGTAGCTCATATGAACACACTTGAAATAGCTGGTTCTGTAAAACAACAAAAAGCAATTTAGGTTATATACAGATTCCTCAATCAGACTGAGAATCATTATTTGTATGAGCACATCATTATCTTAGATGCTGAAAACACAACACAAGCAAGAGAAACAGCAAAACAAATATTTTTTCAATATCTTTCTCATTTTTTTCAAAAAGCTGATAAAAATTAGATAGCAAACTTCAGGGAATTTAAAACTTACTATTGGTCTCATGTTTTTGAAAAATAAATTTTATTGCAATTATGACTATATGTAATTGTAAGCTATAACCAATGCTACTGCTGCTTTGAATTTTTTTTTTTTTTTCATTTTTATGTAGTTTTTAAAATGGGCTACTTACTTTTACTTGGGTTTTATGCAAATAAATGTATGTGGGGAAAAATGTGAATGATGATATATGATATTTTCAGATTTTGGTAACTGCAGTAAGTTTTCAAGTCAGTCTTGTTGCCTGTGAAGGCTGTCTTGTAAATGAGACCTGTATTCTTTCATTTTCATACCACATAAACAGAAAGGCACAGAGTTTAGTTTCATGTAAAGACAAGAGAATATATAAAACTAGGATTTTCCAAGGTCTTTAGAGGAAGGTGGTCATGGTGAAACATGACACTTTCTGTTCTGCTTTTTCTTCGAAGAATCCTTCCAAATAGCTATTGAGAAGAGAGGAAAGACAAGGTCTCTTCAGTTAGTAGAGAGAAATTTCTTCTTTGACTGAAGTAGAAAAAGTAAATGGTGTTATATTGTGAAACATAACATGTACAATATATACATTTCTGTAAACTAAAAGCTCTACATACTAACAGCTGAAAGTTGTAGTAAATTATTAGAAATATATAGAATATATATATAGAATAATGGAATAAGCTTAACCAATTAGTGTGAGAATTGCTATTAAATAAGTCAGCTCTCTTTTATTAGCGGGTAATTTATCCAGTCAGCAGATAAACCGTATGGACATACTGATTATGGAAGCAAACGTGTCAAGATTTTCTAGCTCAGATGCAACACTGTGAATGTGATTGTACTGATTCCAAAGCTACCTCAAGCCAGTAAGTCTTGCTAGAATTGAAAGTAATTTATTGAGATTTTCCTGCACTGTGTTTTTGGAGCAAGGGAAAGGGATGGAGGTGCTGGAGAGTGGAACACAGGATCAAATTGTGTCTGTTAGGCCAGTAACTTGAACCAACACTGCTCTTGCTGGATGTGAGATAATGTTGGTGTGTATTCAAGCTGGGCTTAAACCATAAAAGTAGAGGAAAGCTGTGCTGGCTCTGAATTTGATACTAAGAAGTACATCCGCACCATATTAAGAACTACACCTGCACCCAAGTTAGCCATATCCTCAGATCATTTGGGTATGACTGTATGGCATTTTCAAAAATTATCCTGATATAGTCAAATATTTCACTTATATGGAGAGAATTTGCTGATTCTTTAGACCCGTCACCGTGCTTGAAAGCAAGTTTTTCCAGGTGTTTTCACATCATCTGCTTTTTAGGATTTATTTACTGACATAGACCATACATGAACACTTAAGCTTCTTGCAGTTCTCTTTACCTTCCATATGACGCTTGACTCTGCAAAAGTTTAGCTTCCAGCTCTTCAGTTAGGAAACTATTAATTAAATTGCATTACAGAACAAACTCTTTCTTTTGAATTGACAAATAGAAAAGGGCAAGCAATTTTTGATCCTTTAAAAACTATTTGGTAGAAGTGTTGGCTATGCTGCATTAATCAATGTCTTTGTCTATGCAATATGGGTTAATTCAAACTGTTGAAGCAGGAAGCCTTCTGTATGCTGACTTTGTCACTTTAATGTCATCTACTTTCTTATTGCTTTGGGATATTTTTCCAGGAGTTCTGGACATCCTGAAATCCCGTATGAATGACTGCTATAGATACTCAGAGAGTATGCTGCAATATGTGTATAGCAGCTCTATTGCAAGAAAAATGAATTGGTCCTACTTTGTTTGAGCAAATTGGTTGCACAACATGTTTGTATTCTTTACATGTGTCAGCTGCACTGGACTACTTGTCGGCTTGCTGAATAAAAAGCAGTAATATGACTAACCCATTAATGCAAGCAGTGGTGTAATTTAAATTACCTTTTTAATCATGAAGAAATAGAAAAAAATCTTTCATACTTAAATGTTTGTATGTCTTCATAAAAGATTGCTAGGTTACTATTTTCTGAGAAATGTGTTGCTGGTGATCCCTTACAATATTGCTTTAACCATGAAATATTTAAATGGTAACAGCCAAGACAGATAAGGAAAGGCTATTTTTTTTTTCCATGCATTATCTTTCTTGTTCTGGGTTGCTATCTGTAGCCAGAAAAGATAAGAAGCATTCTGCTCTTTTGATCACAGGATGTAACTGACCAAGCTACTTAACATGAGTGAATATTTAAAGACAGACCATGAATTTAATGCTGTTGCACAAAGGAAATTTATTTTTATTGGTATTCTGCAAAGGACTTTTGACCTGAATTCAGGTTAAAGCAAACTTATATATAAAATCTGCTCAAGCTACTTGGTGTGCTCTATTCTAAAACAGGTAGTCCTTACTGTGGTTAAAAGATGAAGTCTGTGACCATCACTGAAACTTCTCTCAAAAAATAGGTTGTCTAACTGGAAGTAAAAGGTTTCTTTATAATTCTTCCCTTCAACAAAACATACATCTGGACTGTATCAATTTTAATTGGAATGTACAATTGCAAGGCTTTTCCAGCTGTTCTTCCTTGTAGAGTTACCACAAAGAAAGCTATTCTCTGGTAAACTAGCATTTCAGAGATTGCTTTTAGTCAAATACCCATGCTAATGTGGATAGAAATACAGATCTAAAACAATGAGATTTTGAAACAATTTTACTGCCTTTGTTTGTGATTCTTCTGAGTTTTTGACTTATTTTTGAGATTATTGGAAAATATATACGAAACTAAACATAAGGTTTTCAAAACATCCTTCAGCTCGACATCTCACTAAAAATAATTATGCAGAGTATAGTGGCCTCTTCTTTCAAGACATTCTGGGTTGTAAAGGGATTGGATACCTATTAATGCAACTATATTAAACGTTACAATGATATTGGTGAATTGAAATAATAAATATCAATCTAACAAAATAGTTCCAGAAATGGAGTGTACTGTGATCTTGTCCTATTTTCTTAAACAAAATAATTATTTTGTAATATGTTTTAATGTGGGAAAGAATGTTCAGATTTCCCTTAAACATGGTAGACTTTGAAAATACTTGAAGAAGACGAGTGACAAGAATAAGAGAAAGGAGTTGAATATATGTTGTTATAATTCTTTGCTTTTGAGTATTATTTTTCAGGAAGTGCAGATCATTGCTAGTACTCACTCCTCCGCCATTTCTAAAAGAGTAATAGGATTGAAAATGCAAGGATTTGGAGATAAGAGTTATGATTTATGAAATATTATTTGTAAGCTTTAAAAGAAAACAGAAAAATCTCATAATTGAACAACTGTGGATCTGAGGATGTAAGAAAAACGCTATGTTCATACCAAGTGTGCAGTAAACTAAAGCTACTATTTTTCTTGGCTTTCTGTTTGCCATATGTTAGTTGCCTGTTTTCAAGGTGTCTGTTGCCTAATGCATGCAGATAATACAGAAAATGACTATAACTTTCTTTTGTTGTCATGTTGTTTGGTTGTTGTTGTTACTTCTTTTCTGGTGTAAGATTCTGGTTTAAGCCACAGATACTTAAATACTTGTGAGCAGCGTAGGATGGGAGACCATTCTTATTTATTATAATAGTAAATAGCTTAAGAACATAAAGAGACCTCAAATGTTCTCTATAGTATTAAGTTCAAAATCATAGTTCAGCAGGAGGAAACAGGAAAGGAGAACTTCACATTAAAGTTATATATATTGACAGTTCATTATTATGCCTATTATGTCGCTAATCTTGATCTTAATCAGAATCACTGATTAAATCTTTTAAAATAAGAGAAATACAAGGCAATTATTTCTAGTTTAGCTTTCTCACTTTTCCTGCTACTTGTCTTCTTGCTCTCACCTCAAAGTAGTTATTGTATTTATATTTGGAACACTGTTAGTATACTTCTGTTGCAACAGACATTAAAAATGTCTCCTTGCTTTTACTTGTGATTTTTCATTTTGTGCTGAAAGTGAAAATACATGAAATGTATTCTTTTAGCAGAAATAGTTTAAAAAAAAAAAAAAGCATAGAAAGCATTAAATGCCTTACGTGCATTGAGGCTGAAATATATACGAATGAGGCCTTAAATGACTGAGTAGACACATTAAAACACCCTCTTAAACAACAAACCTCTGGTATACTTATGCTAGTACTTCAAACTATTTTATTTCCTTTTTTTTTGTCACTAAGAAGCATGATTGATGTTGCATCACTTGTGAGAGGGAATGGCAAACTCTCTTTACAGTCTGATTACACTGGAAATTTGTGAGGTTTTCACTCTGCATTTTGGGGAGCTTTTAGTAAAAATAAATGATAGATATCGCATCAAAGTCCACATGGTTTCATGAGCTCATCTCCACCATGAGGGGGGCCAAAAATGTTTGTTCAAAGATACAAACTCTAGCAGTATCCTCTGTGGATTTAGATGTGTAATGCTCTGTTCAGTTGTGTTGGTGTTCTGTTACATCTCATCCTCATCAACAAAATATCTTGGTGTTTATAACTTGAAGTTGTCTTCCCCTTTCTCTGAAATTCAGTATTTTCCAAAAAAAACCCCTTGTTTTTCTTGTATCATTTTTCTGAGCCTGCTAGGTAATGGTGTTGATGGAGGTTGAGCCAGTCGTGTGTATGCTGCTTGCAGATAGCTGCTCCAGGCATCTGTAATTTGTTTAAAATGATTGGGTGGGGAAATTCTGAAGCAATCTTGAGAGAATGCATGTTGCCTTGGAGGTAATGTACTAGTGCACTAGAGTAGTAGGTTTATTGTTCCTGGGGCTGATGGTAAGTTGAGTGTGTCATCAGGATGCTGACTTGTATGCCTGTCTGAGAAGAAAATGCTTTGCTATAAGCTCAGAAAGAAAGTTATCAGCTCAGTAGGAAGAATTCCACTGCAGAAAGGTGAGCAAAGAGTAAGAGAAGACACTAGTAAATGAGCAACGTGTATTGACAGGGACAATGAATGCATTCTGTAAAATGTCATACTAAAATGAAAGGGTTTAGAAATAATTTGCTGTTTGCTCCCTGCAGAATAGCTCTGTTGGAAATTCCTGTAGTTTATTTTAATTCAGAAGCATTACTGGGTTTTGACTGAGTGAGATTAAAAAATAAAATAAAAAAGAAATACCTTTACTGTAACACTTAAGTTTTATTTGTTATCATTGCTTTGCTTATGCTGTGAAAAAAAAATAATTGAAAGTCAGATGTGGTCACAGTTCAAAGTGGTCAAAGTGCAGATCATGACCACACTGTGCATTTCTGAAATCTAATTGTCCATTTGCATCTTTTCTCATCATGGAGTTGTTTGTAGTAGTGGTGGTTATTTCCTTTGAAATTAGAGAAAAGCCAACAAAATTGGATTAAAGAAGCTATTCTTGATATATTGGAGAAAGCATTGCTTATCTTGGGTAGAGAAGTAGTAAATTTTAGTGCTTACTGGAGATGTTTGAGAATCCCAGACCAGTTTGGAAAAGTAGAGTTTCAGTGGTCTTAACTATGTCAGTTATTTTCAACTGTTTTTATTTACAACTCATACACAGTTTTGGTCCTGCACCCCAAATGTTTCATAAACAAAGCCAACATGGCATTAAGCTTTAGATACAATAGTATATCTTAAAACACAGACTGTAACAAATGCAGTATATGTTGGTGATTGTCAGATACTGCTGATTGAAGAAAAATGAATAAGGAGTCTGAATTTTCAGAGAAGCAACAGTCTAATTTGGATACTATTTTTTAAAGCTAGCTAGCCAGTATTGGGATTCTTCACATACCAGTACACTCAACTATTGAATGTAAATTTATTACTTCATTTACCAGTATTATTTTTATGTGCTGAAAAATATCAACCTATGATGTTTTGATGACTAGTTATAAGTTTCTTTAGGAAGGAAAATCAATACTGTGGGAAAATAATCCTCAGTGGTTTAAGTCATACACATTTAAATGCTTGAGTGAGAGCAAGGAAAATTCCAGTGGCTTCAGTCTCATTAAAACTTATTGGAAGATTTGTCTATATGAACATGTATGAATAATTTCATATAAGAAAAAAGTGAAACTTTTTTTTAAACCTTCCTCTGACATCGTGAAATAATTGTTGGAAATAATTGAAATACAATTTAAATTTTTTGGCTGCTTCAGTAAGTTTTTTTCCTAAATTTGCGTTAGAAGAATTCAGTATTTTAAAAGCAGTCAGTGTTACAGATGTTTAATCACTAGCTGATGCCCTGGTTGTACCTAGTAGCCAAGCCAATAGATCCAATTAAGCAGGCCAGTCTTCTGTTCCATTCACAGTTCAGTGCCATTTTGCAAGTTCAACAGAGGGCTGCATTGATCTGTTTGTAGTACATGCAGACTCGAGGTAGTTTGGTTAGAATCCACAGTGAATCAGTAGGAGGTGGGGAATTTAAATTTACCTCTCCTGGCTCCTTGATCTCTAGCAATGGTGAATAAACCTATTACAGAAAAAACTTTCAGAGGAAGTGTGGCAAAATAAAGCAGTTTAGTGCCATGTATTTGACGTTCCGTCTCATTTTAATCACTGTGTATTAGTGAGTAGATATGAACAGTTGCAAGTAGTCAAGGTTTTTAAGGTTCCTGCTTACCTGAACACCTCATTTAGCCTACCTTGCATTGGAAACTATGGTTTAAGTAGCAGTTCTTTGTTGTCTGTGTTCAACCTGTAAGGGCTAAAATACAGTTAAGTCACTCACTAGTCATAATCCTTAAATAAGCAATCTTTAAATATACATAGCTCTTTAAATATGCAATCTCAAACTATCTGTGGAGCAAGTGATCTAGCCAAAGATCCTACTGTGTGTGTTCCTGTTCTGAAACATACTTGTTCTGAATATTTCCCTTACTTTCTTCACTGAAAATATAAAACCATATAGTCATTTACCCACTGCTAGAATAGCTACAGAATTGAAAGGATGAATTGAGCAGTCTCTTAGCATAGAGATTCACTCGAAATAAACACATTCATTTGAAATAAATAGTTCTTAATGGCAAATGATATCAAAGTTCTTCTGATTACATTCTGTCGTCTTTTAAAAGAACTGTTTAATAGTTCCGTGGTATGCCTTTAATGCAGCTGATACTCATGCCACTCCAGTGTTGAGCAAATTATCTAAACATATTACAAAAGAGGTGTGTTTTCAGCTAAAATAATGTGTATTTTGTTTTAAATTTGAGCTATATGCCATATTTTATTTTGGTTCTTAGCAGGTTCAAGATTAGCTGATGAATGCTAAAGTCAGTTCAGGTACTTTTGAGGTAGATTTCAAAAAGGGTTCACAATGCATTCATAGATGTCCAGTTATACTGTTTATTTGGTCAGATAATCTGCACAAAAAACAGGCTTGTATTGCAGAGTGGTAATGCTATATATGAATAAGGCAAGCCTTTTTTCTCAGATGCGTCTTTTGATTGAATTCAGATATGGTAGGCACTGGTATTGCAGTTGTACAGTATGCATATGGAGAATTCCATATTCTGAAATGACAGGATTTTTTTTTTTTCATTTAAAAGAGGACATCTCTGTCTTCACTTACCTTAAAACATTTTAATAACTGAGACTACAAATTATGTTTTATAGGATTTGATTTTTGTGCTAAGGCCTTATCAAAAGCTTTTAATAAGGTGCTTTCTGCTGAGTTAATGATATGTTTTAAATGGCATTTCTTATACCTATCTTCAATAGACATATTCAGACAGTGTGATTGTAATAATCAAGTTTCAATCAAACCATACTTACTATGACAAATATTGCATGAGATTGTAATGCAGGTATTCGTGCTCTTGATAAAGGGCTTAATTTGACTCCTGGCAGAGATGGAGAACCACTATTGATTTTTGTATCAGAATGCAAAATAGCTCTTATTTGTCATGTACAAGGGAAATTGCTTCTTAATTAAAACTAAATAAAACACTCCAAGGTTTTATGGAGTAATACAGAAAGTATCACATTGTGTAGCGAATGTGTTCTTTCAAAAGTCTGTAAAGGCTCTGTTAGCGATTCTTAACAAACTAAAGCATTTCTTAAACAGCTGCTTAGAACTTAATTTGTTTGTATCCTTCCTAGAATGTTTGTAGATTTACTATACCCCAAAGCTTACTTCTTGTTTTTTCCCTCCCACAAAGCAAATGTCAAAGAAATATTTGAACAAAGTACTATACATCTTCAAATCCCCTTCAACTGGGACTGTGAATTCATTCGACTGCATTTTGGACATAACAGGAAGAAGCATCTTAACTATTCAGAGTTCACTCAGTTCTTGCAGGTCAGTTATTAACCTTCTTTTAAAGCACAGTTGAAATTCATTTTCATCTCTAATAATACATTTATACCATTATAAATTTTGAGCTTATTCTGGTAATGATTGTCATTATCTGATACTAATCCTAACAGTTACAGTGAACTATTATTTCTCTATACCAGTTCTGTAAGCAGTATTTACTCATTGTACTTTAACTTGAATATCACCCTATAAATACATGGAATTAAATATACTTTTTAGGAAATTGACTGTTTCGTTGATTGTTAAACTGGATTGAGCAGTCTACTTTTTCTGTCATAGGAATATGATAGCAAAACTAACTTCAACCAGAGAAAGATTACATTCTTGTTATAATTGTTCTGTTAACTATGTAGTCTTCCAGGTAAAGTTATTAGATTGTTGAACATTTCTTTTAGTTCTGTAAATATAATCCTAATACTTACCCTTATACTACACGTATATTGGGAGTTTAGTCTTAAATGCAGCCAAATTTGCAGGAGGCAAATCTGATTTTCTGATATGTTGCTGAAGCACCATCTATGGATAAGGCATTAAAAGATCTCGCTCTTAGAACTGGACTTTGTTCTAAGCCGAAAAGTTACAGGAAAAACATATGAATTAATCATTATACTAGAAGGAAGTAAAGGAAGACATCAATTATAGAGGAAGGTAGAAGAGTAAAGTAGGAGAAATGTATGTTATAATTCAAGAGAAGGAAGTTCACAAAATTGTAGGTAATCACACTGAATTCTGTAAGTTAAGATGCAGTGATCGCCTGATTATGTTACTTCTAGTTTTCTCTCTAGTAGACCTGAGGAAAAATAGATGATGTATTTCCAGAGCTGACCCTTTACAAAATAACTTCAACATACTGTCTTAAAAGTAGGGAGTGATAGATGTGCTCTGGTTTACACTGTAATTATTGTCCAGAATTAAAGTAGATCTAGAGTGGATTCTAGAGAATTGTGACTTGATAGAATCTGAAATCTATCTTGTAAATTGAGATTCTGGAGTTAGGCATAGTCTTCTAAGGGTGTAGCGTAAGTTGGTGTTACTTTCAAGGAATAAACTGTGTCCTGCCTTTGATGCTACATATTTTAAGTGATCCCAGACACAAACTGGGGACACAAGTGCACAAACAACAACAAAACCAAAACCGAACGGATTTCTAGTAAGAAGCATCTTTTTGCTGTTGAGCCCAGATCAAAATGATAAATATCTGATTTTATGTTTGTTGTTCCAAAAAACTGTCTTGTAAGATACAATAACCTTGCTCTCATCGTATAGTTAAAAAAAAAAAAAAGACTCTTAGTACATACACATAGTATGGACTGCAGGATTTAAAAGATGTACATGAGTTTGATATTCCTGTCCCTCCCTTTAGATTCCTCTTCATAGTCTTGTCTTACGGGGCTTGGGATTTAGGGTGCAGAAAGCCTGCTGTGATCTGATCGAGAAAACCTTAATCTTGAGGTTACAAGACTTGAGAAATTACTGTAAAGGTGATATAAGCTCAGTAGTTTGCCCTCTTACTGGCTGTCACAACATGGTTATTATTTTAGCTGCTTCTAAAGGTCTGAATGACAGCTGAATGTGCTTTATTGTTTGCTTGAATAGACGGAAACAAGTTTTTCTGGACATAGAATTTACAACCATCATTATTATATTAAGGTTAGGTTACTGCATTGTGCTTTATATGAAGATTTTTTTACAGATTGTATAGGAGTGTTAAATTGCCTGAAATGAGTGACCATTTCTGACAATATGGGAGGTATCTGTTGGGCAATCTGAAACTATATTATATAATCTTCACTGTCCTCCTGTTCATTTTCAAATACTTTTTGGTTATTTAATTTGTAATACCCCAATCACAATTTAATATTGGACATGAAAGAGATCAGTTCCCTTTGAGTCTTTCAGATCAGTATTAGAAGTTTCTCTACCAGGTAAGTATTTAATAAAGGAATATGTAGCAGCCAGGACATGGGTATGTGAAAGTTACTTCTCAAATCATTTAGCGTTAAGTGCAAATTTCTTTACAGTTGAATAGGGGCTTTTCTATGACAGAGGAATGAATCTGTGCATGAAATGAATCATTGTGCAGACTTCTTATTTTATTTGGGCTGGATTGTAAGTTTAAACTGCAGTCTTTTTGTGGTATATATGCACAAATATATTCAGGCATGCTGTAAGAATACAAAATGAGCAACATTTGTGTGAACGGTGAGTTACAGAATTTGTTAATATGCTATTTCTAAATACTAATTCTAGGAGCTGCAGTCAGAACATGCAAGACAAGCCTTTGCAATGAAGGACAAAAATAAAAGTGGTATGATTACTGGGCTGGACTTCAATGAAATCATGGTTACCCTTCGCTCACATATGCTAACTCCATTTGTGGAAGAAAATTTAGTTTCAGTAAGTCTGAAGAAAAGTGCCTTGAGTTCAGGGTTTAATAGCTGAAATGTCTTAAAATGTTACTGATTCTCTCCCACTTTGTCTATTCCTACCTGCTTATTGGTTCCTCAGTGCTAGAGATTATTCCCTTCATAATAGAGCGGGCAGAGCACGGAAGTACTCCTTGGATGCAGTATTGGAAAAGTTTGGCAGTGTAGTTCACACACTTAAAGTGCTATTGGAAGCAGTTTGAGTTAGTCTACTATGCTTTCCCCTAAAGCAGGGCGAACTATACTTTGCACAGAAAGAATATTAATTTGGGGCAAAAGCCTGACTGATATGACATACTATCTCTCTGTAGGATTTATATTATGTACTAACTGTAGGCTTTGAAATAAATGGTTGTTGCTGTACCTGGTATGAGAAGCCAGTCACTGCCTTTATCTAAAGCAGTGGTTACATGCATATCTCTATTAGAAAAATAGTCAGTTACCATTTAGACTGTGTATCAGATACATTGAATAATAGTACAAGAAAGATGTGGACCTTATAGAACAAGTTCAGAGGAGGGCCACAAAAATGATCAGAGGACTTGAACACTTCTATGTAAAGATGCTGGGAGAGTTTCTTGCCTATAGAAGAGAAGTCTCTGAGGAGACCTCTTTGTGACCTTTCAATATATAAAGAGTGCTTATAAGGAATACGGTGAAAAATTTTTTACCAGGGCCTGTATTGACAGGACAAGAAGAAATGTTTTTAAACTGAAATATATATATATATATATATATATATTTTTTTTTTTTTTTAAACCATGAGGGTGGTCAAACCATGGAACAGGTTGCCCAGGGAAGCTGTGGATGCCACATCACTGAAATTGTTCAAAGTCAGGTTGGACAGGGCTTTGAGCAACCTGATTTAGTAGAAGATATCCCTGATCATGCTAGGGGAGTTGACCTTTGAAGGCCATCTAGTCCCTTTCTAACCCAAACCATTCTATGATTCTATATGAGTATTTCCTGATCATTTCATAATATTCAGTTTGTACAAAGAAAAAAAAAAAGCATCCTAATAATTTTCCCCTCATATTTCTATTAAAAATAGCTTAGAATTACTTTTGTCCATAGGTTCATGCCCGGTGCACCCTGCCAATACATGGAATTACAGGAATAGAAAGATATCTTTAATACTGTCCTTATTTGCCCAAATGGTTGTTTCTGTAATTTGTAATAAGATGTTGTTAAAAGCCTTAAGGTACTTAACCACATTCATTTAACTTTTAAAGGTAGCTGGTGGAACTGTTTCACATCAGGTCAGCTTCTCCTACTTCAATGCATTTAATGCCCTTTTGAATAACATGGATCTCGTTAGGAAGATATACAGCAATATAGCAGGTATAAGAAAAGACGTTGAAGTCACAAAAGGTAAAGTATATTTCCTGCACTTTATTAATTTCTTAGTTGTCTCCAATCTGTAATCCAGTAGCGCATATACGGTAAGGCAAGTCAGGGCCTGCGTAGATTTAGCACTTAGCACAAGGTTAGCACTATTGTATAGGTGTTTAAAGGGTGATTTTCATCCTGCCAGGTTAGGAAGGATTTTCAACCAGATCATTAAGGGAGAAAAACTGGGACTCTGGCAGAAACCTTATTGGCCTTACTAGTTTGAATGGATATCTGCAAGACAATATATTATTGAGGATTTTACCACCCCATGAAAGATATGCATGGTTTCTTAGAGATGAGGTACTTAGGAAATAAGATAGAATGGATTAAGTTTGAAAATCCATTATCAGTAATCTCCATATTGTTTAGCTCTAGTTACTTTATCTGTGATTAAATCTTTTTTAGAAAAATGGTTATAGTAAATAATTCCTTAGTGTTTATGGACCTGAGTGGTTTTACATGAAGTTTATGTCTATATTTAGGACATAGTTAATACCTGTACGTACAAAAGGTGGCCATGTGTCAGTGTTGATGCAGGCATGAGTGGATTGATTTTGTAGTGATTTTATGACAGATTTTATCATTGATTTTATTACATGTGTGGATGGGACCAACCAAATCTGACTGTGATAAAAAGCATGCCAAGTTCCTTCTTTGCTTGGCTTAAGTTCATATGGTCTGCATACCTTTCACCCCTAAAGAAAAGCATAAAATGCCTGTCCTCATACTCCAAATTGTGCTAACAAATTACCTAGCTTATTTATTTATTTATTTTTGATTCAGATGCATAAATGTATCTTGGCTGGATTTGTGTTGTGAAAATTGCTACTGTGTTTCCAGTGCTAAAACTTGTTTATTGTAGCTTGGCAATTATGTCATGAACATGTCATGTAATTTGGCTAGATAAACATCTAAATTTGGTGTCATTGAGAGCTAGCAGTTAAAAGAAACGTGGATGTGAAGGCGATAAATGAGTCAGTTGCCCTTAAAAGCCGTGAACATCACTATTCTGTTCTGTTTTGCAGAACTTCAGAAAAAAGAATCACATATTGTGTGTGTGGTGTTATTAACCTTACTAGAACGAGGATTTTTGTTGACTTTGATGATGAATTCTTGCCATGAATCAGAGTTGTGCAGTCAGATTTCCTCTATGTCTCTAGAGGCCTGATTCAATATCCTCCTGAAAATATTTTTTCCATTTGCAATATGGATTTTGCTCCTTGGTGATAGGTCTCTCTCTTTTTTTTTTTTTTTAAATGATAATGAAGTTATTTGTGAAAGTTGTGTATAAAGAGGAAATCTGACAAATAACACAACTGCTTTCTCTTTCCCTTTTAAATCCAGAGGAATTTACCCACTCTGCAATCCGATTTGGACAAGTTACACCACTGGAAATAGATATTCTCTACCAACTTACAGATTTATACAGTGTTACTGGGTAACTTATAATAATTAATTTTATCATTTAATAATGATATTGCTGTTCTCTATGCAAAAAACCCCTACTCATTTTCATCTTAATTTAAAAAAAATGAGTGTCTTGTTGTATTTCTTTACAATAATTTATTTAATGTAAAATGAGTTTGGTGTATGCATGGATTTTCTAATTGAATTGTGTACATCAAGCATAGGTATTAATTTTCATATTATAGGTATACATTTAAAATAGCAAAACAAATTACTGTAATCCCCAAAGGCTATAATACACTGGTATTTTTAACTTTATTGATGTTTCAGGAAAGTGTTCGCATGTGGACTCTTGGATAGGAACACCTACCCAATTGTATTGTTTAATTTTGATTGGCAAAATGGTTTAATTTGTGAATTATATCCTTTATTACCCTTTATTACTAGTAATCAAGGACTCCTGAATAATCTGAGGTCCCTTTATCTCCACTTAACAGCTCTAAGAAGAGAATGACCTTCAAACTCCAAGAATTCTTTATGGCAGCATAGCAGAATTCTTAGATCTGTATTCAAATATGACAAGTGTTTTTTTTAAACTCAGGATGTATTCTGTGAGGTGTGGCCAGGAATACTGTATTGAATATGTTTATTTTATCTAACAGTAATTTACTTTCCTCTGTCTTGTGTTAAGGCGCTTAACTCTGGCAGATATTGAGAGAATAGCACCGCTGGCTGAAGGTGCGTTACCTTACAACTTGGCAGAACTACAGAAGCAGGTAGGTAGAAGTGACATATATATACAAATAAAATTGCTGAAAAGAAGTGCATGTTTATGTACATGCATATGAAAAGTTTAAAAAAACAAAAACAACGTACTTAAACAGATACCAAAGATGCGGAATGTGCTATAGGGATAGAATTAGGACACAATATTGAGTGTGTTTCTAAACAAGATACTAGGTGTCATATTGAATGATGGCCTATTCAGATAAAAGAATGTATAGAAACTTGGATTCACTTCACTTCACAATCTAACATTGTAATTATACAATTAATTAAAAATAGTAAAATATATGAGTATTAAATGCAAAGCTTATAAATGTCGTCTTTTTTTGAAAAATGTGATGAAACAATTGGCTTAGCCATTTATTTAAACAGATCATTGAATTTTACTCTACTTCCTGGCTCTCTGAGCTAGACAGTGGAAGGGGAATTCAGCTTTATTGAGATTGATGAAAAGGGTAGAATTAGAAGATGGAAAATAACAGTAGTAGAAAGTTAACCTGCTGTTTTACCAGACCTTTACAGTTATCGCTCTATTTTAATACACGCATATATAGTACAGCATAAGAGTCCTAGACTGTCCATTAGGATTTTTAATATAAATTGTTTCACACTTTTATGGTTATTTGTACAACTGTAAAAAATAAAGAATTAGGACCAAACATTGTGCAAGTCTGTAGCTTATTGTTTAGACTTTCCATTATAGTTACTGGGTACCATACTGCCCACTATCAGGAGTATTGTTAGCAAGTTTACATGATAAGGATGTCTAGATTTGGAGGCTTTATCTTCTGTTTGGTTTTGGTTCGATATGTAATTGAGAAGTTTTCTTTTGCAAGCAGATATGTCTAATGCTAGTTAAGCTGTGATTTAAATTTTACCTTAACCTTCTTCTAAGGTTGAATCCAAGTACTACTGATATCAAAACTAGCAACTTGATGGGAAGTCTCTTTTGCTGTGCATAGAAATACTCCGTTCTGTTCTTTTTTATTTTGGGTATATGCTAGGGGAATCCTTCTTCTGAAGCATTTTGTAGGTGATTGTTCTCAGTAGGGTTACTCAGAGAGGGAATTAACTCAAGTGTTAATAATGTAAAGCTAATTATGCAGTCAAGAAAATCCTTGAAACAGGTACACAGCAGATTCAGAAAGGAAGACATACGTACATGGTGAATTACGTGGTTACATAATTATTCAATACACAGATC
Source organism: Anas platyrhynchos (assembly GCF_047663525.1). Taxonomy (NCBI): domain Eukaryota; kingdom Metazoa; phylum Chordata; class Aves; order Anseriformes; family Anatidae; genus Anas; species Anas platyrhynchos. The sequence continues at coordinate 21,427,186 of NC_092593.1, read as the reverse complement.
ATTAACACATTGGTATTTATTATGCAAAACAACAAAAAAGGTAGGATATGATCTTAGAAGTTTCTGATGCACGATCTTTTATTTATTTTTACTGTTAGAACTTCATAAGGAAGTACAATTCCACATAGAGCTGTACATTCCCAAGTAAGCTTTACTAGAGAATACAGTAATGTCCAGTGTTCATCTGAACCAGGGCGTTTTGCTCCAAGGATGTCTCCATATCCTTTTTCTCTCTGTAATACATGAAGAAGGGTAGGATATCTAATTCTTAACATCTTGTATGAGTGAATCTCATAATTCTGACTAAACACATCTTTGTGTACTCAGGAGAGAAATACAGTTTTTCATTGTGAAGGTTTTTCCTACAGTGTCTGAACAACTCCAGTTCTCTCAGTCAGTGTTAGAAGTCTGTGGTGCCCATGAAGACACCCAAGGGCTCTGATTCCCAAGTATGCGAAGCCTGGTGGAGGTTGAATTCTGCTCACAGCTGCCTTGATTGATACACAGACAGTAGAGCTTCTAATGAATCAACTGCTATACTGCCACATCCAGCAGCTCAGCCTGTATGGTGAACTGAAGCTGGTGATGACGTGCATTATAATACTTCTCCTAAATTGCAGTGATTCAGCAACTGATTCCCAAGTAGCTCAGTCATCTGGGTTGTTGGGGCAGGAGGGCAGACAGCTGCCAGTAGTGACCTGGCAAATCCAAGCTACACCATCTCCCAAAAGGTGAAATTCAGTTCCTCTACCCTGTACAGATAGTACTGCAGTAAGGTGTTCTGAGTTAAAGCAGGCAGCACAGTGCAGTGACAAAACCACCTATGCCTTGTTCACCATGTGAGAGTCCTGTATTTGCCAGTGGATGAGGGTCCCAGGACCCTCAATAAAAGCTTGTATATACAAAGCCTGTCCTTTTTCAGCTCACTTTTGTACATGCTACAATGAGTTTCCTCTAAGTAGGAACCTTTCTATCCACTAGAAAATCTAGGATACATCTCAATGACAGGAAAATCTTGAATTAGTTCAACTGCTGTGGTGAAAACATTCTCCTACGTAAAATATAGGTAGTATGTGGGACTTGGAATTTATTCTGTTTACTCTTGTGACAGCTTGGTCATCCAGTTGTCTTTCAAACAAACTCATCTGAAACACAGTGTCTGATCTGTTCTTAATGTTACCGTTCTGTTGTCCTTAAGGAATTAGATGTATCTGAGGCAATGAGATACATGTATGTGTCCCAACCCTACTTAGCGGTAACGGTCTTCCTATGGATTCCTAAAGACAAGAATGACGGAATTAATTGATGCAGAGATGTGTATACGTTTGTCCAGACTAAGGAGAAGTATTTTTTATGAAGTTTCATAACTGCATTCTTAACTGCCAGCTTTAGTTTTAATCAGTGTTTTTGTGGCACTCACTTTTGTGAGTAGATTATTAGGAAACAAAATACTTGTCTCGTTGTATTTTACACATCAGAATTACCTGTGTAGCTCGACACTGTTATGAAATAAGCTCGCTGAAAAAAGTGTCACTCCTCACTAGAACACATTCTTTTCATGCTCTTGCAGTAATACATTATGCTTTCATCCTGCTCTGTGTTCTGTGTTAACAGCGCACAGCAAAAGGAAAGTTCTTTCATTTTCTTCATTTTATAAGGAGCGGTCTTTTACTGGGCCTTATCCTAAGTTAATCTTTTATTACCTGATGTTGTGGTTTAACCTGGCAGGCAACTAAGCACCATGCAGCCATTTGCTCACTCCTCTTCCCCATAGTGGGATAGGGGAGAGAATCAGGGAAAAAAAAAAAAAAAAGGTAAAACTTGTGTTGAGATAAAGACAATTTAATAGGACAGAAAATATGTCCAGCTAGGGCTCAAGCAGGGCACCACAAGAAGCTGAAGAGTCCTTGGCTCTGTATGAGCACTGCTCTGCAACAACTAAAACATTGGTGTGTTATCAACATTGTTCTCATACAAAATCCAAAACACAGCACCATACCAGCTACCAGGAAGGAAGTTAACTCTATCCCAGCTGAAACCAGGATATTTAATTTAACTGTATTAATACAATGAAAGATACCCATTTGTGAAAGAGAGAATATCATTCCAGTGAGGTTCAGCTGTCACTAGAAAATGAAAACAAGTCTCTAATCACTTCTATATGGTTTTAAGATCCCTTCTAAAAGGAAAATTAGATTTTTACATGAACTCACTCCATCTTTGTAGATTTGGTGGAAATGGAAATTAGTTTGCTTTCAACCATGTTTACTTTATTGTCAGTTTTTTTCATTGTGTAAGATTTTCTTAAAGCCTGGCAGCTGAATATCCTATGGGGATGACAGCTACAGTAATTTTCTGTTTATAAATATTCATGATTTGAAAGCTATAGCATTAATTACATTCATTTGCATATCCATCTGAACACACAAGTAAACTGCAAACTTTGTGAACGCTTATCTAATAATATAAAAGTGACATTTCCTTCACAAAGAATTTGATTTTTAACATCCAGTGATGTATTCATTAAGATTTATGTCTGAATGTAGTGACTGGATTTTGATGAGAACTCTGGAGCTTCGTAGAAAAAGAATAACCTTAAAACAGCTAAAAGGAAGCAGGTGTGCTAATGTACCAGAAGATTTTTGTGGAATGAAGAACCAGTCCTGTTTCATTTCTAAGTCTTTTGGGGGTATTATTATTGCAGGAATCTTTTAATTACATGAATCAAAAGATACCCCTGTATTTTGGAATTTATTTTTGTGACTATTTTGTTGTGATTTTTTTTTAAATCAGGAAAATTTAGTGTTTTGAATAGTAAATTTTTCAGATCTGTTGTTTTTCTTTACATTTCATTTGATTTATGCTTTTTATTTTTTTAATAAACTGTTCCACATGTACAATTTATAATTTTTGTGCTATCCAGATTTTTTCTATTTTCTCTGTTAAGCTGTATTGTTGGGGAGGAAAACATCTTGTCGAAGAAAATGGTAAAAGCTGTATCTTTTTCTTCTGTGGAAAAACAATATATTTTTTACTAGTAAGGAATGCATCTTAATCTTACAGGCCTTTGTCCTATATTGTGTACACACAGTGTAACATTATACAATAAAGGCACATTTTCGCACATTCAGTGTCAGCAACCCTGTTTGTACCAGCACAAACAGGGTTGCTGACACTGCAGAACGTGCTGTCTTTCTGTGGATGTTCCACTTTTCAGAGCCTCAGTAAGCTGAACATAAATGAGTTAAGAAGCCTTGGTGAATTAGCTGTGAAATATCTGTGTGAAATAATCTTTGTGGAGAATTCAAAACATGCATCGGGGCAAATCTCTCTGTAGCTTCTGAGGTCCATATCAATCCCAGCTGTGCTGTCTGAAATGCATCTGCAAATGATACAGGTTGCTACTAAGGACAAAAAGGTGGTTGTGTTTGGGAGGTGGGCTTTATTTTGTTTGCTTTAATATGGGTTTTAACTTCTAGTATTTTGGCTAGTTATATAACTGAGAGAAGTTGTACTACATAATATAAATTCTTCTCTAATGCCCTTATGTATGCTCAGAAGAAAACTTGGATCATTTTGTGTACTTCACTGTGCAAGTTTCTGAATACTTACATCTTGTTTATCAGCTATTATATCTAATAAACATCTAATAATATGATTATGAATCTCTATAAATATTTCCTGTAGAGATTTGTATTTATTTTAAACCCTAACATATTTATAATAGTGTATGTGATTGAAGTGAGTGAGGTCATCATTGTGTCTGTAAGTCATCAACTGTTTGAAAAAGTCTTGCGGACAATGCTTTGGGGAATAATCGACTTTTTTTTTTGCTTGTTTTGAAGGTATTAAATGTCATGTTTATGTTATGTGGCAATGTATATGTGATCTTAAAATATTTTACCATGATGATGGATGGCGCCTGTGAGATACAGTATTCTTTTTGAGATACTGAGTTTTATTTGAGACAAAGGGGGGTTTCCAGGCCTTGCAAGTTCAAAAGCAACAGAATAAAAAACAACAAACTTGATTTCTATATCTATCTACTTTGTCTTGACCACAGTTTGTTGTTGTTGTTGTTATTTTACCAGGAATGTGTAAGGAAGAACATGTTATGAAAGGCGTGTTTGAAAAATATGCTTTACTCATTAGGGATCATGGAAGTTAGATGAGAATGACTTTTTGTCTCCTTAACATAAAGCTACGAATTTTTATCACATTCTTTCCTTAACTTCACAAAAGCCAATTCATAGGCATCTTTGTTTTCCCATGCAGGTTTTGAAGTATCATTTTTTCTTTTATTTTCTTTACACAGCAATCTTATGGAGAGTTAGGCAGGCCTATCTGGCTCCAGGTAGCTGAGTCAGCTTACAGGTTCACTTTGGGCTCAATTGCTGGAGGTGAGTAATTTGTCTGGTTCCTATTTTCAAACCTGGGTTAGTAGTCTGTCTTGTCAGACTACATGGGATCATCTCAAGTGCATTTCTCGGTTATATACATGAAGAATTGGAGGGCGGAACTACTTCTGGTTATGCCATTCCTTTATCGCTTCTGTTCTAGTATTCCTCACAAACAGCTGAAACCCTTCAGGAACAAATTTATTTACTGGTAGTTCTCATTGCTTCTTTTCCTGATTTAGTTGTCTTTGTTCTGGACACATGTTTTTATACAATATATAATAAATCCATTCTCATTGAGACTGTTTTCTGGATTTTCAGTATTGTCCTTTCTTACTTCCAAGATGCCAGAGACCTTACCATCTTATATGTTCTTTGTGTTTAAATAAATGTAGAAAATAATCATAATTATATACAAACCAACAATGATGTTGCAGAAATAATACTTCAAATACTTTCTCATAGCTGTTGGTGCTACGGCAGTATACCCCATAGACCTGGTGAAGACTCGTATGCAGAATCAGCGTTCCACTGGTTCAGTTGTAGGAGAGTTGATGTATAAAAACAGCTTTGACTGCTTTAAAAAGGTTTTGCGTTTTGAAGGCTTTTTTGGTCTTTACAGAGGTAAGTGAATAAAATACATGTATCAAGTTAGGGATTTTCTACTTTTTTTTTTTTTTTTTTTTTAATACTTCAGGAACTAGTCTTACGGGAAAACTAGGAAACTTGATACCATATGCAATTTTGCTTCTGTTTCATAGAGCTGAATATGTAACTTCCCTTGAGCACTGTTCATCATAATTGCTGGGAAAAACCGTGCCTTTCTTGTTGTTGTTACTGATTTGCTCCTTGGTGCTTAGATTGTTTAAAGTCCTAATCTCTGTGGTGTGAGTGTTGTGGACATGATTATCTCACAAATTGAGGATTGTGGCTTTTCGCTGGAGGCGAACATCGGGAGTAGATTAGCCTGTGAGGAATGAAGATCAATTTTATGGCAAATATTTTTTTATTAAAAGAGAAGAAATACAGTCATTTTGAAAGGTACTTGTTAAATCAGATGTCAGTCTACTTAAGCCTCATACCTTTGCAGGTAGCGGGACTACTGTGAGCTAGAAATCACAGCCTGCAATTCATGTTGCAGTTTATGTATCATATTGTTCTAATTTACTTTAAAAAGTAAATAATGTAACTTATATTAAAAAAAACACTCTTCTAAAGTACAGATTAAGAATTCAAAGCAACTACTTATCAGATCAGTTAGAAAAGGTATCTTAGTTATCTTATTTTAGTTTAGGAGAAGGTTTTGAAGTAATTTTTATTGCACCAATAAGGTGACTTACGTGAAGGTACATACTAGTCAGTCTTATCTTGTTATTTAGTTGAATTCTCTTATTAATTGTCATTTCATACAAAAAGCACAATTTTCGTAAGGATCTGTACATCTTTAGTTTATTTTTTTAATTGGAGAAAAGTAACTTCTGTGATGGTCACAGCCTTTTATTCTGCATTGCAATGTGCTCTGTCCATGAAGACACTGGTCAGTGCTAGTGTCCTTTAAGGACAGTATCTGAGAAGTCTTTGCATGTCTATGAACGCTGAGGAGTATTTGGTGATGTTACAGGATTTTGCAATGCAAGCAAGTAGAGGGAGGAATAGGTTCAGTGAATGTTAATGAAATAGCCGCAATCTCTGTAAATTATGATTTACTAGTAAATTTCTTTCCATTTTTGTTGCCAAATTTTTCATTAAATACTCTGTGAAGTTGCATTTATGACTCTATTTCGCACTTTGATTTCTACAGTGCTTTTCTGTAGTACTGATTCCTTTCTCCCTCCTGCACCCTGACATGGTTTTGCACAGCAGCTCCTAAAGCTGCTTACATGTTATTTTTATTTTGGTTTTCTAACCTTTGGTAAATGCTTTTCATTGATAAGTTAAAAACAATGCCTCTCACTTGAGGAGAAATGTGCTTGTTTTATGGAATGTCAGCTTGTTTAATTTTTTAATAATATGTTTAATAACTGTCTTTAAGATTATTTAGCATAAAAGGTTCGTGTGGTTCTTTTGAAAATATTATGTGTAATGGTCAGCATGTTTCTAAGGTCTTGGATTCAGTATTGGAGAGTATTAAGCTGAAGCAGCAGAAATGTTTACAGAGTCGACTCTCTGTAACTGTGTTCTTATATTCCTACACTGAATTATCCTAATAGTATTCCCATATAATGGCACAATATACTTATTTACTGCAGTTTAAAAGATAGGTTTGAATGGATATTGCAAAGTTTATATTTTTAAATACAAACTTTAAATTTTTGGTCAAGAAAATCATGATACTTGAATCCTGGCATCCAGCTTCAGAACTAATTACAAAATATTTTCTCAGCTCCCTTGCTAGTCTATGGTAGAATACAGAGTGCATGTGTCTGGGATGTTCAGCTGCATGTAAAGGGAGGAGGCAGGCTGGAGGGGAAGTTGTTTTGTGGTGTTTTGTCTGGTAGTTTTTTTTTGTTTTTTTTTTTTTTTCTTTTTAAGTGTAGGCACTGCAGAACTGGATTTTCTTTTCATGGTAGATCAGAGATTCAGGCTGGGAGGGCAGCATTTCTTTTTGTTATTGTCAACCTTTCTTTGTATTTAATAACTACCTTTCCTCAGCATAGTAAGTCTGTAAATCGCACGGAAAGTACTGTGTTGGAAGAAAACACTACAGTGCATATATTAACTGCTGCTCTTTCTGCTTCAGCTCTGAGCTTCCTTTTAAGGAAGTACTAAAAAAAATCTACAGGCTAAGAACTTCTGGGAATTTTGAATACTTTTCATGAATTTTTAGCTGTTACTCTTTTCACTTAATAGATAGTGGAAAGCTGCATCATTATAGTTTTGTTGATGTTGTTTGATATTTGATATAATTAGCCTGGGATTTTTTGTTTGTTAATTGGCAGACGTTTCTGACAAATTGATATTCCCCAAGCACGGAATAACACTAAGAAATGAACACTTTTAATAAAGATAAGCTCTTTAAGTTTTATAATCTTATACATATGCCAAGATGAGTATGGAGAAAATGGATTTTAAAATAACAGATGCTGCTATAATCTTGTATGTTAGGAAGTTAAGACTGCCATCTACTGATTTTTTTCTTAAACCTATTAGTTCCTAGAAAGGTGTATGTGCTTTTGTCAAAAGGCAGTTCATTTTGATAGCAGCTATTTTCCAGGAGCAAAAGCCTTTCAAAATTGGTATCTGCCAACTAATGCTTCCCCTTGGCAAGATAAAAAAAATATTTAATAGTAAGAGAGTTTAAAGAATTTCATTTTGGACTGAACTAATGAAAATCTTTCATTTTCTTTGTTGACAGAAGCCTTCAGAAATCTCAGGTTTAGTGAGCCAAATGGACAATAGTTGATAATGTATATATCTCATAATTAATCTCCTATTTTGAAAAGTAATTCAGAGCTTTATGGGAAAATGATATAAAGGGGCTAAAAAACTCTAACTAAAACTTAGATTAACTCTTACATGAGTAGACATGTATAAGGTGTTTATTCGGTCCTTTACCTTTTTACCTCTACAGCAACAGCATCAGGCTCGACTTGGTTGTAGAAGGTGGCTCTGCTCACCCTTTTCATTACAAATTTCAAAAAAAAATCTTAACATAAAATCATATAGGTATGAATATGCAGTGCTCTAGCATCCTCGCATGTATAAATGACATCTACCTCAAAGGGTAACTGCCATATACTTAAAAGGGTATCCCATGTGCAGGAAGGCGTTTCTGTAGAGCTCTTGTAAAATACTAGTTTCTTTATTAGGAAGATAATGTTGCCTTATGATGTCTTTGTTTCTATAGGCTTGTTACCACAGCTGATAGGTGTTGCTCCAGAAAAGGCTATTAAGCTAACTGTACGTATCTTTTTTATTTTATTTTCTGGCATCTTTTCGTTTGTTAACATGCACAGGATTTATTTCCTAAAATATGTGAAAGATGCCCACTTAAAAGCACTCTAATAAATATGGTTACACATGTACTTGATAGAGGTTAATAACGAGGAGGAATAACTTTAAACTGTGTGTAATTTATTGTATCTTCATTAGGTTAATGACTTTGTTAGAGACAAATTCACGAAGAAAGATGGTTCCATTCCACTCCCTGCAGAGATCCTTGCTGGAGGCTGTGTAAGTATCCATCCTGTACTATTTGTTCCTAGGAAAAATTGATTCTCAGTCATGTGCAGTACAGTTGGAGTGGCAGTTAATGCATGTGCTTTGGTGATTTGAACAGAACTTTTTTTTCCCCATTCACAAGAACTGAGGAAGTACTTTAAGTTACTTCATGAAAATGTGTTCAGTGAAAACTGAATATAGTCTTATCTTTCAGATAACAGGTCTGAACGAATCTTCAGTTTAAATTACTTTATATAAAATGTACCTGCATTACTCCATACCCTAACTACATCCCTCATCTAAATAGTTCAAAAACAAATTGTGATTTCATTGAGATGGAGAACTCTATTTCAGCAGATCTCTAAGCAAGACCTAAGTGGTTGGAATTGATATTGATGATAGATTTTTTTGTTTGTTTTTTGCACATTGGATAATTTTGTTTGTGGGATTCCCCAACAGTTGTTAACCCTATAAAATGTTTAAGGCTTGAGTTAGTTTTCTTTTGTAGCAGAGAACACTAATAACTTCCAGTTGAGTAGGCTGACAGGCTGGTATAAAACCTCCTCAGCTTACAACAAAACCTGGGGCAGAAAGGTTGTTGACCTCTGCAAACTTTTAATTCAAAGAAGCAGCCCTGAAGGGAGGCTGCTTATAGTTCTGCCTGATTGAATTTGGCAGCCTGGTACATGCTTGAGTCTTCACCTGTCAGTGTACAAAGTTTATTTTCTGAGAAATGTGAGAAAGCAGCTGTGATGTATAGCTAGCAAAAGACTAACCTTTCTTTTTGGAAAGCTCAATAACACAGAAAGCACATACAAATCATTTGTAACAGAAGTGAATATAATTCATTAGTGTTCTTCTCTGTGTTGCAGTTAAATTCACAGTTTAAATTGAACAACTGATAATTATATTATTTTTACATTCTTTTGTACTGAAATGTGTAATATTAAATACAAACTACGTTAAAGGTGTTTTCTCTTCCTGATAGGTACTCCTTTTTGAAAATAACTTCTTATTGTCGTACTGTAGTGAACATACAAAAATCAGGGAGAAATTTTAGTTTCAGATAAGCTTTTGGAAATTCATATGCTTTTGTGAATCTAAGCAGATCTATAATCTGTCCAAACACAACCCTTTCTTCTAGCTGATTCTATTAGCTGATATCCTCAAAAAGGAGAAACATTTTTCACTCTATTTGGGAGAATTTTAGATTAAGTTGGCCTTTGTAGGAGAGGTGTTGGTCACAGTTTAGGAACTTCAGGGATGCTTTTCTGTCTGCACTGATGCTTAATTCCTTTTTAACTATTTCTCTTTTTCCTAGGTAGCAAATTTTTTATTAGTAAGCCTACAGAGTTTATTCAAAAGGTTTGAAAGGAACAATTGACTAAGGCAGTATCAAGTTAATATGTTTGTCTCTCATGTCCTTTTCATCCATTGTGATAGCTCTCTTATTTGTTGATTTACTTGGAATTAGTGTTGTTCATTGTATGCTTTTTGTTTGTTTGACAAAATACTACATGAGACATAACCAACGGTTATACTCAAGGATGTAACTCGTGTTACAGGGGCTTTGTGTATGCAGGGGCAGAAAAGATTTTCTGTTTGGGAAATACTACCTTTCTTCTCCATCTTTCCTTAATTCTGTTCCTCCTCTATTTGTTAGTATAAATTATGGGTTACTGTGGCACTGTTTGGCTTTTGTCTGTGCCAAAATCACTTTCAGTATCTGCATTTGGGTAGCTTTTTATTTGTATTTGTGTGGCATTTTATAAATTGATACTTAAATGTTTTGCAAATAGTAGATTATAAATAGACTGAATTCAAAACATGCTTTTCACCACGTTATAGCATCAGAAGAAACTGCATTATATCTGTATGTAGTTCTGAGAGGTGTACTTCCTAATATCTCTGCCCCTCACTTACCTGTGCTTAGCATTTAGCCTTCTCTTGATTAACAGCAATAATACAGTTCATCGTATGAAAAACATAGTGGGACTGGTAGTGGATGAGCTAGCCATATTTTTAGCAGTTTTATAGAGAGGTCTTCCTCGCCTTTGAAAGTCTGCCTCCTTTCAAGCAGTACACATTGTGCACACCACTGTCCTCAACCTGGAATCAACAAAATTCTTGTGAGGAAGTGGTGGCAGTTTGGGAAATACTGCAGCAGACCTAGCAAATTCTCCTCTCTGGATGGCAGTGCTGTATCAAAGGCTGTGTATGGTGTTACAGCCCTCTAAGATTCACAAATGAGGACAGGTAAAACCTTTGACATTAAAACAGTAGTGATTCAGGACAGCCTGCACACAGCTCTGGATATCCTCAGCTCTGGAGCGTTTGCAAGAAGTGCCGTAGCACCCAGCAAAAGGACGACCCGCAGAAATGTGTTTCCTCCAGAATCAGCAACTCCAAGAAGACTGCATTAAGAAGATGCTATTTCTGTCTCACTGGCTGTAAGATTTTGGAAAAACCTCGTGTCCCCAGTAAAAGCACAAGTCTCCGTTCTCATAGCTGTTAACAGAGACATCCACCCAGGCACTGTTTGTACGGTCAGCTGCCTGTCAGTTGTCTTCCTTCCTTACTGCAGGGCAGGGACCTCCCGCAGTCAGCCAGTGCTCTGTGTTTCTTGAAACTTACCTGCTAGCCGCTGGGCAATGTAAATGTCATTGGGAAGTGTAGGGTCCGCTCTGTCAAAGCCCAAATATTCCCAGCTGCTCCCAAGTTGTGGCTGTATTTGAAATCTGCAAAACAGCTTGTGGGGCGGCTCAGTTACATCGGTCAGGTCATACCTGTCAAGGAAAGGGTTTCTGGTCACTGATGGAGGAAACTGATATCCTATCTTCCTACCTTCCTGAGAGTTTACTGGTTTGTTAATCATCAACAGCACTACCCATGCTTAGACATGTTCTGAGAAAATGATTTCTTTCCCTACTGTTACTGTAATTAATTAAATTACATTTCATTGTAATTCAGTGATTAGCCTGCATTTCTGCATTTGAAATTTTCAGCTACCATTAGCTTTGAGTTGCAGGGAGACTGAGTGAAGTTTTGGCAATGCTTTCCTGTATCCTGACAGCAGCTGGGGAAGCAGAGAGCTCATAGCTGATATGGACAGTGCTACCCAAAGGAACTTACACACATGACGCATGTGAGTACGTCATGAAGGGCAGGGTGTTGTGGGGTAGCTGTTCCTCCTCAGCTGGGCAGGGAAGCTGAAGTCAACATCTAATGCTGTATAAATGATACATAAGTACTGTTACAGCAGACAAAGATGCTGTGAAGTTACACTGTAGTTCCTATGAGTTACGTAGGAAAAAATGTATTCTTCCCATCAATGAATTGTGCATTGCGCCTGGTATTTTGAATGGATGAATGGATCCCTTTTCATCTGAAAGACTTTTCTGGTTTGTGCTGCAGGAGGTGGGTGCCAGAAGGAAAGGGTCTAAGAACCCTTCCTGAAGGTGTAGGCAGTGCATCTGTTGACAATTAGGAGTGGGAGGTGTGTGTCTCTGTGTTTGCATATATATACACAGAGGTCTACTAAAATGTACCATTGATTAGAACCTATTATGTATTTAAACATTAAATCTAACATCTAGTCTAACTAATTTGGTGTATTTGTAGATAAATAAAAATTGTCTATTTGTATATACATGCATACAGACAGACGTGTACATGATTTATTTATAAGGCAAATAGATATGTCATAATTTAAAATACTAGTTTTTTATTTAACATGCACAAATGCAGAATTTTAGCTGCCATACTACTACTCTTTAAAATCTTGAGGATAATCTACCTCTTTTGATATACTTTAAACGGATAAAGTTAGAAGCAAAATTGAACTTTACTGCTTTGTCTTGATCTCAGTGGCAGGCATTTAAAGTCAGGGAGAAATTTCTTGTTCAGTAAAAGAGGCAAAAGCTTGCTACAGGTACATGAACAATGAAAGCTTTGCCTTGAGAAAGAACTGCAAGTCCTTTTGATGTTTTTAGAATAGACTGCTTCAAGTAACATCTTATTTTAGCTGCTTGTATGGGACGTAGTTGTGGTCCAGGATGTGGTAGTTTCAAAAAGGAAGGAAGGAAGGGCTCGAAATAGGCCTCTCCCCCTTTGTAGCATATGCCTCTCGGGTGGAATTGGAAAGGGCAAGAGGTCTCATGTTGCGGGGTCATTTGTGTATTTCCTTCAGCCTTTGGCATGTCATGAGGCGTTTGCTGTGGGATCTCAAACTACATCTTTTCTCTCATAACCTTTGCTGTCAGATTTAGTTCCTTTATTTGCTCCTTGTAGAGTTATTTTACATGACATTAAGGTTAAGTAGAAGCTTTTATTACTGGTATTTTTGATGTGTATGAATAACCTCCATTCAGAAACAAATTTGTCAACCTTTTTTAAAGTGTCTGTTGTAATTTATGTGTGAAGGGAGGTTTTCTGGGGGGGAAATCTAGGTTTAGTGCACCTTCTCCAAAAGAAATTGAAGGACTGCAGCATATACCTCAGTGAGTATATACTCATGTGCACGTGTATTTAAAAAACATAGCTGACAGCTGAAGTAAGGTATTTTGAAAAAGAATGATGATGATTGCCCGTGATTTGCACAGAAGCATAGAGATTTGTATTGTGACCCTGCACACTGCCAGTTCATTTTTATTTGGAGATGCTTTGTGTCCTTCTCTTCTGCATCCTCTTCTGGAGCACTTCCTCTGCTGCTGGAGAGCCCAGGCAGAACATGCCCTCCACTTCATTTATCTTCAGATAGGCAAAGATCTTCTTAAAAACAAAACAAAACGAACCAACCAAATAAAATAGAGCTCTCGCTCATTTCTTAAAGAGCACTCAATGAAAAAGCCAATTTTCTTGTTACATGTTCTGTGTTAAAGTTCATGCTTGTCTTGCCTGTCCTTGTACTATGGCTAAGGACCTAACTCATTCAAGCAGCTCCACTGAATTCAGGGCAACTCTTCATGTGAATCAAATTACTCCTGTGCAAAATGTTTGCTGAGCTCCAGACATAACTGTATCAAAAATCTAGACTTGGACCGGAGCATTTGTTTGTAATATGGATTGTTTAATTGGGTATCTTAACAGTTACAGCTTTTTTAAGAAAGCTGCTTATTAAGAGGTTTGTCAACAAATGGGCATATAGGAAGAGTTATTTTGGCTGCTCTTCAGGATGTGCAGATTAAAAATAAAACTATTAAATAAAAAATTAAAATATATCACATTAAAAATAAAAATGGATTTTCACATACATATGTAAAGAAATAATGTATATTAAATAGGCAGGTAGCAGATTATTGTCTGGAAGGAGTGAATTTCTAGCTTAGTGTCTAGATTTTAAGTTATTTGAATGTTTTATTTTTTGTAGTGCATCATATGATGTAGTAAGAGCATTGTGCTTAATGTTTTATTTACCAGGATTTTAAAAAATATTAATGTGGGGAAATTGTAAACATCTGAAATTGTTATTTTCTGGTTAATGCAAGATCACAGAATCACAGAATTTCTAGGTTGGAAGAGACCTCAAGATCATCGAGTCCAACCTCTGACCTAACGCTAACAGTCCCCACTAAACCATATCCCTAAGCTCTACATCTAAACGTCTTTTGAAGACTTCCAGGGATGGTGACTCCACTTCCCTGGGCAGCCTGTTCCAATGCCTCACAACCCTTTCGGTAAAGAAGTTCTTCCTAAGATCGAACCTAAAACTCCCCTGGCGCAACTTAAGCCCATTCCCCCTCGTCCTGTCACCAGGCACGTGGGAGAAATAGGGTTATTGCTTAACAGAACTTGCCAGATAAGATTTTTTTAAAATTTTTTTTTAGATTGAAACTTGTCCAAGCAGGACAGTCATTTCATCTTGCATGCATAGGTGTGTATAAACGATAGGAAAGGGTAAGTTGAGAAGTAAACAGTGTCTGAAGAACAGCTTTGGACATGAGTGCTGTCAGGGAACCCAGAAAACTCAGAGCATTAAGTCCAAGAAACAGAAGAGGGGATCATTTTACCTGTTTTGGGAATCCCAGTGATCCCAGTTGCAATAACGTCCACAAAAATGTAGGCTTTGATTTTTTTTTTCAGAGGGGTGAAGAAGTGAGAGAATAAAATCAAGACTAACACCATAGATTGGTTATTTGAGCAGAACTGCCAGAGATATTAATCCCCACTGCAGTAATCACTCAGAAGCAGGGGTTGATCTGCCACTGTTTGGATCAAGGTGTGTTAGTAAGTCCATAACAAAGATTTTTTAAAATGTCAATAGCGAGTGAAGTAATAAACAGGGCTTGCAGGATGCCAGTACACTCGGCAGAGGTTCAGTGAAATGTCTGATGCTTGGTCAATGAAAATTTTGAGATTTCATGCTCCTACATTCCGTAGACACTACCTGAGTGCTTAATCATTCTTGGTAAGAGCTGTTGAAGTCCTGTTCTCAAGTCTAAAATAAACTTTTAAGACATGTTCCAGGGCTTGTCTCAGTTTATTGTGCCTGTTGCTGGAGGGAGGAAGATGGTGCTATAGCCAGAGACATAACAGAAAGGATTAGTGTTCATTAGTTCTGAATCAATTAGCAGAGAATGCCAGGAGGTGTTAGTGCAGACTATTGATATTTTTTTGCATACACACACACAGCATCACAAAGAGAGTTTATTTCCTGGGCAATCTAGAAGTGAGGAAAAAAAAAGCATTAATTGCAGATATTCTGCATCTTTTTTCTTCGTTAATGTTTGATGGGTTAGAGGAAAAGATCAGGCATTCATATGGAAGAAATGCTGCTTAAAGTTGGTTGTGTTCAAGTGGCTGTATACCATACATTTTAAGGAAATGGTCTCAATTTTTAAATCAACAGAGATGGCCTAGAAAAAAGGGGAAAAAGCAAGTTAGTAACATTTATTTGTTTTGTGATGAACCACACACTTCTCCAGAGGTGAATGGTAGGTACCTACAGCATGCCAAAGAGAAATCTCTGTCATTTTAAATAGGTGTACGCATGTACCTATCATATGGAAACTGAAACATAGCTCTTTGGTTAAAGTGTAGAATCTGAAGCTGCTGTGCAGCACTATTGATAGGAACAAGTAAGTAAGGCAGTCCATCAGCACTGTGTAAAATATCATGCTCAGAGAAAGACATGACTCCCATTTTTATTCAGTATCATATTTTGAAATGTTACTCTCCCTATTTAAATTTTATATTTTGTTTCCAATTAGAACAATTAGTCTGCTAAACAAAACTCCAAACACCTTTTCTAATAATTTAAAATTAGACCATTAAATGCAAATTTACCTTTTAAACAGCATCACCACTAAATGCTAATAGCATGTCTACACATTGGTGATGGATTATTATTGAATAAACATAAGGTCTTCTTTGTAAGTGTTTGATGCTCTAGTAGCACGAGTGTAATGACAATTTTAGTCTAGTATTTAGTCTAGTATTTAGTATTTATCTGATAGACTTTTACACAGTTTCAGGACTTTTAGAAAGGAGAATAGCAGAGACAAACCACATTAATCACCTTAGTGGAACATAAACATAGAAATGTACATGAATCAGGATTTTGTACAAAACCATGATTTCTGATTTGGGCCTTTAACTTCCAGACAAGTGCTTTATTAACTGTCATAGATTTTTATATGAGAATATGAGCCAATGCAGCAAGAAGTGAAGGCACTCAGCACCTTGAAGAAACCAGCGTGTTGCCACGTGCTCTAGTAACGCAATTTACTTTATTTTTCTTTGGGTTTGCAGGCAGGAGCTTCACAGGTCATCTTCACTAATCCGCTGGAGATTGTAAAGATTCGGTTGCAGGTAGCAGGAGAAATTACTACAGGACCCAGAGTCAGCGCCCTCTCTGTTATTAAAGATTTAGGTCTTCTTGGTCTTTATAAGGTATGTGTTTCTGCTTTGAGTGACTTCATTATAGCTCTGTTAACCTGTTTTATGCTAAACCTTTACAGTGTGGAAACAAAAACTGTGTTAAAAACAAAGAAACCTTTTGAATTTAAAACCGATTTCTTCCTGCAGGGCAGCCCCACAGTGGAAAACTGAAGAAAATCCACTTCTATATTAATGGCAGTGGGATACATAAAAGTACTCCCCCATTCTATCCTCTAGGCTTTTATACCAAGCTATAGGGAGTCCTGTATTGCAGACCTGCTGGCTTCTGGCACTGATAATTTCATTTGGTGTGGTTTTGTGAAAAGTTTCTTGAGCTTTCCCTGTGTGTTTTTCTCACATGTATTTTGAATCTGTTATCTCTATTGTTATCTTTGCAGCAGGATATTCTCTTTGTCTTAATAATTTGATGGTAGTGAAACAGTAGTAGAGTTTAGTAGGATTCAGATTTTTAAGAAGTTAAATGGTGGGATTTGTCAATAACGAATTCCACTTAAAAAAGCCTGCACTGTACTGTACTTCAGCAGAATGCCAGTCAACAGATTCCTTCCCTGCAGGTATACTTACTACCATCATTATAGATCAGGTGTAATGGAGCAGAAGCTATTAGTTTTCTTAAACAAGAAAGAGTTCTTCCTTTATCTTCTGTCAGTGCAACGGGTAATACGTAAATTCAGCAGTTATGTTAGCTGTGCACTTACAAAACATTGTTTTACCTGATTTGTCCATAGACCTGTAATAATACTATAAAAACATAAAATTTACTTCTAGAGCTGAAGCTTTTGTTTAGAGTTCAATAAAGCTGATTCATGACCATCTCATTTCCTAAAGATCACAGGTGTTTCGGTACATGGGGCAAAATTGTTATTTCTATTTGCAGTAATTAAATAACTGAGCTCACTAAAAAATGTGCTGTTCTTCAGAATTGCATTATCACTTGTGAATAACTGCACAAACTCATTTTAGAGAATAAAAAATCTGCATGAGAAGGCATAAATTTTGTTTTACCAGTGTCTCCTAATTAAGCCACCAAGCTTTGTAACGTGTGCTGTCTGTTCCACTTAATCTAACCACAAAGGGTGACTGGCCTCAGGTGGGTGCCCTGTGTGGAGGCTGCTGTCTTGGAGCATTGTTCTACCTGTATGCTAGTTTGGAGTTCAGGCAAAGACTGCTGGTTTTGTAACATGTGCGCTTGCAGAGTATGCATATAAGATCTTCAGATACCTAAGTGATCATTTAAGCCATGTACAGAAGGAGTTATTTTAGTTGGTAAAAGACTGATGATTGAAGTTACTAAAGGAAAAATACTAAGTATGTTTGATTAGGAGCATTCCACTGTTTTTATAGCATATGTAGTTCTTTTAAGGAACTCTTTTCATATCAGCTTTTGGCTGGGAGCTCTGAGTAGGAGCTCTGAGTAGGAGTGTTGTCACAGGCCTAAAGGTTTGTCTTCCTGTATCTTCCCTTTATTGAAAAACTTCCGTTTTGTAACTGCTTACCTCTTTTTGCTACCCTTTGGCACAGCATCTTCAGTCAACTAGATGATGATCAGTATGAGGTCTTAAGAAACCTAACTGATACTTCAGTAATGCTTTCAGGGTTGGTGGAAAAAAGGGCATGCAAGGGTTTGTCTTGCTGCTTCCATGGTTGTGGGCTGTTGTCAGAAAGACATCAGGACACACCTTTGTCACTTTCTTTATTGTGTTTGGACTCATCACATCTAAAAGGTATTTATCCTTGGTACTGATGTCAAAATTGATGTTGCTTAATGAACTTAGATGTGAACCTTGAGGCTTCCTTATTCTAGAAACTTGCATGAGGATATACTTTAGACTTTTTTTTTTCTCCAAGTTCAATTCTGCATCTTCTGTTTCCTGAAACATTTTATTTTCTGTTATTTAACCAGTGGATCAAGAGAGCTGATACTTCCTGGGCTCAGGCTGCTTGCTGGATATCAATTGTAACCATATTTACAAAATTTACTTGTATTATCTCTCTTCTCTGTGACAGGGTGCCAAAGCATGTTTCCTCAGAGACATTCCCTTTTCTGCAATCTACTTTCCTGTTTATGCTCATAGTAAACTGATGCTTGCTGATGAAAACGGCCATGTGGGAGGGCTTAATCTCCTTGCAGCTGGAGCCATTGCAGGTAATTCTGTGAATGTTTTCTAGAAGCAATTTTTTTCTTTTAGTAAGTAATATTTAATATTCATTCGGTAGCCCCATATAAAGGAAGGGTATGGTACTATTGTATCTGATTTAATCTAAATTTGATCACTGTTATCCTTAGTGGGAGGCAATGTAATTTTGATGAGAACTAATTACATTTGCATAATGTGGATAAACAGCGTAATGCAGCTCAGCAACTTGTAGTCAAATTTGATCTGTCTGTCTCAATGGGGTTTTACTTGTTACAGTGCTCTCTGAGTTGAAGGCTAATTTGAATCTTTGATGAACATAAAATGGGATATCATAAGAGCTAAGAAAAAAAATGACCTATCTAGTTTTGGATTCCTGAGTAACTTAGTCCAAAGGCAATTGCCAAAAATAGGGCATTACTTTGTAAAGAAGCTGAGGTGAAAATATTGCAGTGGGCAATTTAAAATACTTTAAAGACTTCCCAAAAATGTTCAGTATGAACAGAGTAAGCAGCCGTGATAAAAAGTTATTTTTACTAAATGGCAAGTGGTATAATACACTGAATGTAGGAAGTGTAGTGATGGGTATTTAATAACGTGGATAGAGATGGCCAGATTCTGCTCTGTTAGGTATAAGTTTTCTAGGGTGAAAAACAGGTAACTGCAGAATCTTGATCACGAACCATTTGGCTTTGACTTCTGCATGGTTTAGAAACACCCTTGTGCTAAACAGACCTTTTGTTACTGGTTACAGTCATGAGGAATAGCTATATATATGTGTGTGTGTGTATATACATATACCAATCATGGGCAGTCTGGGTGTAAGCAGCTTCCCATACTGGACTTGATGCAGAGCTTGACTATACCTGCTTTGCCAGTTGTCTACGTTGCTTGTGTCAGGGTGGAGAGAGAGAGACCAGCTAGGAAACCAGTAAAAGCAGTTAAAGCACTGTTTACTCTCAAGTAAGACAGAGCTGTCAGATAGGGGGAAAGTTCTGAGTACACGTTAGTATTATTAACATATATCTTAAAATAAAGACTCACTTTTTATTTTTAGATTCCAAACTTCACAGTTTCTCTTTGCTTGATTAGTGTTTCTGGGTCATTCAGATACTAAGTGATGAACCGTATTATAGAGGTGTTTAGATCTTGTAGGCCTGTTTTTTATATCCTGTACAGGAATCTGCGTTCCTGAACTGCAAATTTCAAATTCCTGATTGCTTGATCTATTCATGTTTTGCATGCACAGCAGGGAAGAGTACAGCCTGAACATATCTGCCTGCAAGGGAAAATCTGCATATGGCTGCTCTTAGCATGTGCTTTGCAGGCTTAACTAACTTGCTCCTGTTCTCTGAACTGATCAGCAAAGCTTGTGAGAATTCATGATCACCTGTGAAAATCAGGGACTTGTTAAACTTTTAATTCATTACTAACTGATAGTAAAAGTTCAACAAAAAGCAAAAATCAGTTCAAAATTCTAAGTCAGTCAGAGTATGTTCTTTTAAGAGAGAGATAATTCTGAATACTGTAAAATTTCAGAGATATCACAGTTAAATACTGTGGAGTACACTTCAGAAAACTTTTTCCTTTCCTTTAACTAGAAAGCTGAGAGTGGTGCCTTTGAAGTGGAGATACGTTCTTTCATCACTGTTGGCTAATATCACACTGCTGGTACTAAGCAGACTTGTCTAAAATCTTCATTGTCCTCAGTCTTTTTATGGCTTGCCTAATTGAATTAAGCAGCATCTATTCTCCTGCAGAACAGCCCAAAAAGCAGTACAGAAATAATTATGTAGAATATTCCTGGAGAATAGCTAATTTCCTTACTAACACTTCTAACAAATGGATGTGTAAGATTCAAGTTCCCCTATCATCTTTATATAATTCAGAGTATTTTGTACACTGCACAAATACAGCAAGATTGAAAAACTAATGATTTGTCATGGATCTCTGATTGCATATAGGGCATGTGGGGTTAAAAATGCTTTATTTGAAAATACCAATGAGATGGTGAGAGAATTGCTGTTAATTTTTTTTTTTTCTTTACTCTCATCTATAGCCTTTAAGTTTAGAAGAAATGCAAAGGATTATACCAAGAACAAGTTTATATTAGCATCAAGTATAAAAACTTGTATTTTAGTAATCACCTGTTCTTGCAAAAAACAGTGAAGTTTGCAGTTTTATTTTTCAGTTAGAAGTGTTTCATCTTTACAAGAGTCTTTGTGCAAATTAAATGTGGTTTTCTTCTAAAAGGTGTGCCTGCTGCTTCTTTGGTAACCCCTGCTGATGTCATCAAGACAAGACTGCAAGTGGCAGCTCGCGCTGGTCAGACAACATACAGTGGAGTTATTGACTGTTTTGGAAAGATTCTAAGGGAAGAAGGCCCTTCGGCTTTTTGGAAGGGTGCTGGAGGTGAGAAGTGCACACTGAGTTTTGAATTACAACTGACCCCAGTTCTCTAAATTAGCACGTGCGTTATTAAGGACTCTAGAACAGTATTTACAAGGTCTGATTTTGAGAAATGTAACTTACCATTTATTTAAAAAGATACTTAGTTTCTTTCTTGAGAAACTCCCTTGTTTGATTCTATGATTTGTAATATTTAACAGCTCGTGTGTTCAGATCGTCGCCCCAGTTTGGTGTTACTTTGGTCACATACGAGCTTCTGCAGAGATGGTTTTATGTCGATTTTGGAGGCCTGTAAGTCATTAGTTTGCTTTTTAACTTGCACAAAAATATCTGCAAGGTTCAAAAATCTTACTTTTTTTCATGCATGGGACCACTTAAACTTGGGGACTTTGAGCAGCTAGTCTTAAGAGTTGTAGTACACAGAAAGCAGATTAAGAGATTAAGAATAATTTCATATGTATTTAAATACACTACATAAAATTTGTTTCTTCGCTGTAACAAGACACTTTGTCCTTCTTACCTGTGTCACAGGAAGTTATAACGATTTACAAAAGCTATCAGTAAAAATGTAACTTCAGTTTTGGCCTCAGTTGCCCATTAAGTAGTGCTCTGAAACCACCCTCAGCTGACTATAGAAGTGAATTAAGGTCATCTTTAACAATCCTGCATGCTTAGGCAAAATCTTTAAGTACTTACTCTGTATTTTGTAAAATTTAGGCTTACCTGTAAATAACAAAAAGGCTTTCTTTCTTCTGTCTTCAAACAGCAAACCTTCTGGATCAGAACCTACACCAAAAACTCGAATTTCAGATCTTCCCCCTGTTAACCCTGAGCACATAGGTGGATACAGACTTGCTACAGCTACATTTGCTGGTATAGAAAATAAATTTGGTTTATATCTTCCAAAGTTTCGGTCTCCTAGCACTGCCTCAATCAAAAAGCCAGCAGCTGAATCCTGAAGACATCTTTCAGCCTAACAAAGTGATGCAGTGCTAAAAATTCCCAGAAGTAGTACTGTATTTTTTCCAGTCAGCTGCATGTTGTTCTAGTTGAACCGAGCTTGCGCATTAAATTACTCCTTTCTAATATTAATATATACACATGCATTTATTTGTTTATGAACTAGTCATTGGCACACAAACTGACTGAAGCAGTGGTTCTATGCCTTATTTTTAACTGGTGGCATGAATCGTTAAGACGACTTTGCCTTGCACAGCTTGCATTTAATGTTACTGTACATATTGTACATCTTTGTACAGAGACATCATGGCATCTATACACATACGTTTATATAAGGGGTAGTGCAGTTCAAAATAGTTTGAAATGTACAGAATGTTTTGAAAGCTTTTTGTTAAGACTCATGTGACAATAAAACGTTTAAAAACATATTAAGTTGGCTCATTTTTTTGTTTGTAGAAAAGCAGACTGATTTTTTTTTTCCCCCTCCACAGATTAGGGTTAGGTATTTAGATACAACTATGTAATGAAGTTAATACAGCCTCTGAAGAAATGCATTTTACTCTGACCTAGTTACAACAGAATTATTACAATGATGGCTTCTAAGTATAAAAGCACACAGTAATTAAAATACTGCATGTGCTCATCTATTTTGCAGTACTACTTTGTTACAAAGAATTCCCTCAAAATATATAATGCTAACTCTGTAATAGATCTTAACTCTGTGGTAGCATACTTAAGATGCATTTGCCAGTTATTAAGACTCCTGAATCTTTACAGAATTTATTATTTGGAGTGCTCATATTTAAGTATGAAATTACACTAAGCCAGTACAGTAATCTCTAGTACTACCACATTCAGAAGTAAAACTACTAAGGGTTAGTACATGGAATTTTTAAGAACAGCTGTGGCCAAGTCTCACTATTCATAGCTAGAGAATGATGTAGCTCTCCTGTGTCATGTAGGAAATCGACTTCGTAAGTATCTGACAAATTAATATTAAAGACTTCTTCATTCTGAGGTCCTTCCTAAGCAAAGTGACATTTTTACCAGCTGTACTTTTTACATGAGGAAAAGAAGCGTTGCACGAAAAAAAAAAAAGGAAAGATCAACCCACCTCTCCAGGAGTTACTATTTGATTTTAACCACCATGTGAAAAAAATAAATGCACAACTATTAATAAAATTTCTCCATCTTCTGTCCAGGAAACATCTGTAACTGTAGTCATATGGAAGTGTAGTCTACCTAGAACTAAGTCACATAGAAGACAATGCATAGAGATTCACATAGGGAAAATGCATAGAGATTCACATAGGGAAAATAAATAAATCCAGAATTTAAAGTTTCCTTAAGAAAAATTGAAGGCATCTTTTCTATTCCAAGATCATTTTTACACTGGAGAGACTTTATAACAAATAATAAATTCTTTGTATTTTGTTAGATGAATGCAAAAAAAATATCTGAATTATGCAAAACTGGACAAACTGCAAAAACTAGACAGAATGAATTCCAGTTGAGTAGAATGCTAAGTAAAAGGAAAGGAGAAAGGAAAAGCTTCAACTTCTTCTGGCTTATTTTTAGACTTCCGGCAAACATTTTCTTTGACAGTTTTAAAATCCAAAATGTCAGTAGAAACTGTAAATATCTCCAGTCCTAAAGGAAAAGAATTTATGCTACCCATACAAGTAGAGAGGAGATAGCTGGGTTTCTAGCCCTGCTTATTGAAGTATGTCAGTCTTCAATCTTTAGTTCTACGTGTTTCTTTCAGGGCTAAAGATCCTGGAGAACAGTGTACACTTGCAGTATAAACTGACTTAAGGTCATGTTACTTTCTTGCTCAGTTGATAATAGACCACTATGATGAATTTTAGCCAGCTTATGAGGAAACTACTTAAAAACTGAACACTAGGAACATACTTCTTCAGTTCTAACCTGGTGACAAGATACAGCGTGCCGAATAAAATATATTCATACCAAATAACACGTACTAAGCTAG
Organism: Anas platyrhynchos; assembly: GCF_047663525.1. Taxonomy (NCBI): domain Eukaryota; kingdom Metazoa; phylum Chordata; class Aves; order Anseriformes; family Anatidae; genus Anas; species Anas platyrhynchos. The sequence continues at coordinate 21,403,232 of NC_092593.1, read as the reverse complement.
AGGTAACAATAACCTTAAATCAGGAGCTTGATCACTATGCTGTAAAATGCATATAACCATATTAAGAGTTTTCCTCTTTTCTTCCTGTTAAAAAAAAAATTACCTGTTCTGTGCAGTTTTCTAGACACAGGCTTCCCAGGAACACTCCCATATCTGTGTATTTTGTTGAGATACAAACATGCCAGGTACCCACTGGTATTAATCTTAGTCACAGCTTGTTGACTGACTTTATCAGCCTTGGACGACTTTCCAGTGTGAGAACTCTCACAGCTCTAAGACCGGACTGCATGGCGCCCAGGATGATCATTTACAGTAACTAGCATCACTATTCATCTCTTAACATTGCAAACAGGGTTTTAAAGCTTTCTTTTATCTGTACATAACTGTTCTGTGAGGGAAGAACACAAGCAGGAATGAATACAGAACAATATTGTTAAGTCAGAAAAAGGTTTAAATTATTTAAAACTAAGCCCATTTGACCCGTATTTTTATGCCACAGTCCATCACAATAAAGCCTTATCTACTGGATTTCTGAAAATAGAAGTCTGAAGGAAATGTATTATTAAATGAGAAGCGATGGGGAGAGGGGGAAAGGACCTTCAGTTTGTTAAGAAATCTTGTGCCTAAAGGGTAGAAATCATCACATGACGTGCCTGTTCTTTATATAGTTCACGTGTTTCTCAACCAAACAGCTGCTGTCATAAGGTTGAGGAAAACGTACAAGGCAAATGTCAAACTCAACAGCATGACTTTGCATTGAAAATGGAGTGTGGACTTCTGACAAGCCAACACCAACAGAAGCAGACATTTCACTTTCAGACCCATGGAGAAAGTGAACCTCCTTAAGATAGAACTGCTGCCACTACTGCCAGCGTCTCTGAGCCTCATAATTGAGGCAAACCAGGTGAAACAGGAAAAGCATGCCCCCATACCAAGAATAAACAGTGTGAATGCTTCTGATTAAGCTGGAATATAAACCTGTATTCCACTTTTAAGCATATAAACCAGCTCTTCTAGCAAAATGACGGTTTGCAGCAGAATAAGAGAAAATAAATTTGATAGTTCTGACCTAGAGTCCTGTGCTGTCAAAGGGATCAATGCCACTTTAATGCCTAGTTGGTACAAGTCCAAATTTTTACTTAAAGTTATATAAAAAAACTCATCTACTTACCCAAAGCTGACCAAAAAAACCCAAAAAACAACTTGATGGGAGCCTTCGTAGTGCCCTAAGAGAAGTATACTAAAAAAATATTAACAATATAATAATATTACCATTAACAAAAATTGTAACCATCCTGTTTCCAAGCCACTGAGAAGTTTGTTTCAATGAAAATGTTAAAAAACGGTAAGAAAATCTTTCTTAAACTGAATATGGAAAATCAGGAGCAAGTCTGATGCTACAGAAACTAACGCTTGAATCTTAACGCTTCATGATTTGGAAAAGCTACTGTTGTTAAAATTTTCCTTTCTCCTTTTTGCTGATTGCTGTGGTAGAGTGGATGTTGGGGGTGCAAAACTCCTCTGATGTGTGTAGTAAGATGAAAGCACCAGCTCTCAGTAGCTTTCTACTCTGAAACTACTGAAGAGAGACAGATTAGAGGTCAGGGCAGCTGACAAGTGCTCATATAATATTTATTTATTAATCAGTCTCACCCTTTAATGCACCAGTTTGAACAAAAGAACTTAGTATTAAATATGTATTTCATTAATTCAGGTCCAATTATCAAATAGACTTGTAACTACAGACAAATTTTTATTCACTTCTATTACTAGCTACCAGAGTCTGAGGGTTATCTATAAGCAATTAAATTTACTTGGAATATATGCATGCATATCCATAGGCAGTTTGAATTAAAGAACCCTTCACAAATTTAATACCTCATTAGGGTTAGTCTGTGTAATATAGAAAGTTTAGTTTAGAAACAGAATTTCTAATTTTCAGAAATATACCGTTACAAAGTGGAAATTTCATTAGCCTAACAGCAAATTTACACCAGGTTAGTGTTTCAGCAAAAGAAGTTCCTTGCAAAGTCAAAAGTTAACTGTATTAAAAGTTACACAAATCCAAGAATGTGCTTGTAATTTATATATAAAAAGTGACAATGTAAGATCTGAATTTCAGTGATCTTAACACATTTTCAAAGTCCATAGTTGAATCCACCTGTTCCTGCCTTAAACTATTACTTGAATTGACACATGCTTACACTTTTAAGATTTGCATCAAATAATTCACAAGTCTACCACTGCTGCCCATCTTTAACGGTCTATGCTGGTATGCGGGTTGCAGCTTCCTCTTCTGCATCAGCTCTGTTGGCATTTATTTCTGCCAGCGTTCGACCAAATCGAGTCCACTCATCGCTGCGAGGAACGGCAATTTGCTGTTGACAAAGATAACATTATTTAAACCTACCAGTACATACAAACTGAGCTCATTTTGAACAGCAGTATTTGTAAGAGGTTCTGATAGAACAGCTTACCTTTATTTAGTGCAACTTTTAAAGTAGTCTAAACATCAGAAGCTCTAACTAATAAAAGCAGCAGAATTTGCAAGTCCAGTATTTATGCAGTGATAGTATTACACGCTTGCATGATATGCTTCTGAGATACTACCTCCAAAGAAGAACAGTAATGCAATGTCTGCATCCGATCAGTCACGTACTACTGCAATACACATACTTCAATAGAAACAGCTTCCCTAAAGAACCAAGTCAAGACTTCCTCAATTCATTTTTTTTTTTTTGTTCAATACTTCTGAAGCCATGGTCAGAATTCACAAAAAAAATGGATAGGAAGAACATAAGATTCCAGCAAACTTTAAAGCTTTCTGTTAATGGCTTCATCTTATTTTGCCAGCTGTACAATAACGTTTTTACTTTTTGACTGTGTAGCTGACAGATGGCATGCTAAGAAAGGCAATGAAGCTGGTGAAGGGTTGAGAAAACCAGTCTTATGAGGAGCAGCTGAGGGAACTGGGGTTGTTGAAAAGGAAGCTCAGGGGAGACCTTATCACACTGTAGTATTACTTCTAAGGAGACTATAGCGAGGTGGGCACCAAGTGATAAGGGGAAATAGCCTGAAGTTGCGCCGGGGAGGTTTAGGTTGGATATTAGGAGAAACTTCCTTACTGAAAGAGTTACGTGGCATTGGAATAAGCTGCCCAGGGAAGCAGTTGAGTCACCATTCCTGGAGGTCTTCAAGAAACTTGTGTATTTAGAACTTGGTAGCATGGTTTAGTGCTAGTACATTAGTACTAGGTTAAAGGTTGAACTAGATAATCTTAGAGATCTTTTCCAACCCAAATGATTCTGTGATTTTAAATCATGCTAGAATACTTGAAATAGACATCTAAAAGAAAAATAATTTGATAATAAAAATTAAGCCTTATTCCTTTAAACCAGAGGAGGGGGGAATTTACAAGGAAATTGCAAAACACAAGTCAAAAAAGCTTGAGTAACAACAAAAAAGCTGTAATATACTTTGCACAACACATGGTATACATACCTCTCCCACATCGTATATAACTATTTGTCCCTCTGAATCACCTACAGCAATCTCTCTCCCAGAGTGCGTCCATCTCACACGGTTCAGAGCAGGATTGCCCTCCACAGTAATGCTCGCAGTTGGCACCTGTATCCATTTAAAACACATTGCTAAATATGCACAAGGATTTCTTAAGTTACAGAACATACCTTATCCCTCAATGATTTATCAAAGTACCCAATATCTCAATTTAGGCAGTTTGTAGGTCTCAATTTACTCTCAGCGGCCATAAGCTATCACTAGTGATATAACCAAAACAACACATCTTCTGTCTCTTGGCACTATCAAAAGGCACATCTGCACTCCTGCCATGACACAGGAGGCACATGCCTTTTACCCCCCTGATAGACATGCGTTAATCAGACAGCAAGGAGGAGCCCTGGGAACTCAGGAAAGACTTATAGATAGAGGGCTGGCAGGTCAAATCCAGCCCAGATGCTAGAAATGGGCAACTCCAGTTAAAAAATATAGGCTGGCATGTGCTGCTTCTTCTACAGGACTACTCTTTCTTCTGTGTGCAGCTTTAAGACAGTAAAATTTTAGAAAGCTGAGTATCTGTATGATTTTTCCTCTCAACTATCTCCAACAAGTTTAAGTCTCAGAAAAGGTTTATGCAATAGGTAAGTATACAGCTTACACCAGCAATCCTAAATGTTCAATCTTCTAAGTTTAGAAACAAATTACAATTTCACTGCAGTATTACTATGGCAATAACAATATGGCAATAAGAACAATGGTGGTGTATGGGTAGCAGGTTTGTTCATACTGTTAAACTGCAGGCTGCCATGGCTGTATTGGGGGTGGTCTAAAAATTTACTGTCACAACATGGATTGGTATTAAGCTAACACGTTTTATGTTCATGTTACTGTTAAAACAATTTAATTACTGTTGCTATTAATTATTTAAGTTACTACCCTGTAATCAAAGAATATTTATTAAGCAGCAACTACTGGAATTACAGAATATTTAAGAACAAACAACAAAAATCCTACGGTGAACTCTTTACACTTTTTTCTAAAGTGTACAAAAAAACCTTTCCTGCTATATTTGACTGTTAACCTCACTCTCCCTCACCTCAGTGTCATTGTTGAGATTCCACAGGTCAAGTCTGCCCATCCCATCCACACAAGCAAACAAGGCAGGGTGAGTTGGAGACCACATAACATCATAAACATAGTCTGAATTGTCTTCAAATGAGTAGAGAGGTTTGTTATTCTGAAAAAAAAGCAGATGTAATGCAATACCTAAAGTCAGCATTTCAATTTCAAAAGCTAACAAGTAAGGTAAAAATACAGAACTTCTCAACAACATTATGAGAAATAACTAAAAAATGATTCACATTTTAAACTTACTTAAAAAAGAAAAATACCACAATATAACAGCAAAAAATAGCAATTCTGGCAATAGGAATGCCAATTCTGAGCCTCTACATGCAGTTTAATTGACTTTTGGTGCTGTCCTCTAGTCCTCCACAAAATTGTAAGAAAATGTTTGCAGTACACATAATACGAAGAAACTGAATTTACATGATTTGCATTTGATTATATTGTAATCATTGATATGAAAGGGCAAAAGGTTAAGCAGAATGGATCAAAAGTACACAAATGATACACAATCCGAAAGCAATGACATCTTCATATCATTAACTAGTTTTGTTTATCAGCTGTCTTCTCTTTGTAAGAAACTGAAAAACAAGCACCAGGAATCAACCAGACTACTGCTATGGACCTTGAGGGCTTCACACAATTTGCCTTCAGTTCACTGAAGTTTCTTAAGTAGCTTACATTATAGCACCACCTTGTGTCAAGGATTATGAAGAGAACCACTGAACTATCTATTTCAGTTACCTTAGTTGTCCAAAGCTTTACCGTCCAGTCAAAAGAAGAAGTGACAAAGAGATGTGAGAAGTCTACAGGTCCAACTGCTGCATGGCAGTGAATACCTGTGATTGGTCCCTGGTGTCCTTCAAACATCTCACTGATTCCAGCTTTGCTGTTTTAGAATATATATATATAAAAAAAAAAAAAGTTAATATCTCTGGAAACCATCCATCTGCAGACAAACAGCACTGAAATACAGTTTAAATTTAGCACCAAGAAGATTTTGCCACTTTGTATGGATGTTACCCAATTGCAAAGGCTTCATCTGAACAGGCTCGAATATGGACCTTAATTCCAGTATCTCTTTTCTACACTCTTTAAATGCTAAAATTTACCACAGGGAGCAGAGACTCATTCAGCAGGTACCAATCCACTCATTTAACTACACTGTTCTCCAACCAATAGCTAAAATTTTGAATCATACGAAAAAAAAAAATCCAGTCTCAGGAACTCCCACTTACTTGAAACAGAAGATGCATGTACCTTGTGGACACACACTAGGATTCAGACATAAAAACTAACAACATATTCCTAATAGTCTCCTATCAGAAGCAATGAAAAAGGAGGGAGGAAGGGGGAGAGGAGAGCTGGGAAGAACGTTACAGAGAAGTGATACAATTTTGGCTATTCTGGAACCAAAAAGCTGTGCAGCAAGGGTGATGTGTATTTCAGATGAAACCTGGACACTCAATTATATTTAAGAAAGCAATTGATAAGATACAGTCAGACAATTTCAAAATAGATTGAACAGCAGGAGAAGAGCTAGCCAATTTAAGATTTGTGCGTGATGTTACTGTACAATTATCTGCAGAACTGATATAAAGTTTGGAATGTTCTGCTACAATTCAAATGAATAAAACCTCAGTGACCTGTGCTGCCCCCATCACTGCAAACAACTCGCAGCCAATGAAGAGAGCATAGTACCAATTCAATATTCAAACTCCTTCTGTTTTTAATGAAGCTCCTACTCGGAAAATAGCATGCACTGGAATTCATACACAGCTACCTTGAACCCCATCAAGACTGAGGACTAAGCACGCGCTATGAATATATTAGCAGTGTAAAACATACAGGGATTCATCCTTTTGCTGTTTTTAAGTCCTTTGAATAACTAAAAACTTTTATTCACCTGCCATGGCGGCATGCAGTGTAGACTGAGCCTTCTTCACTTCCAACAACGAAGTTGTTGACATCTCCAATGGGGAAGGACATGCAAGTAACAGCCACAGCCTTGGACTGTTTGTGAACCAGCTCCATGCTATCCTGTAGTGAAAATATCAGTAAAATACTTTTAAAAATAACAAACTGAGTATTATCATTTACAAGGTTAGATTTCTCAATTGTTAAGTATTTTTTGTATTTTGCTTATATAGAATTGGGCAGAAATGAGCAAATTTTTTCTTGTGTTAGTGGCCAAAACAATTTTAACAACATCCCACGGGGCAGAAGAGGTCTTTTATCAAATGTCTACTAAGCTACCTTAAGAATACTTCTGTATTGTGAAAATGTTTTTAATACTTTATTAGAGACATTATGTTTTTTACAAAATAGCTATCCGGAATAGATACTATACATATCAAAAGTTATCTTACCTGTGGCTGGGAAAGCATGTCTAAACTCCAAGAGCATATCTTCCCATCGGTTGAGATACTGATCAAGTTATGAGCATTCTGGGTCCCAACAACATTTACACAGTACACTGGGTGCTAAGAATGTAAAATACCATCAGAAATAGGAATTCCCAAGTCTCAACCAATTCTGTTACAGTTAATATACTGTAAAATATATAGTTTCATTTAGTGAAAGAGAAACAGTTGATCACAGTATGGTACAGAGAATGCTTCCCTATAAAACAAATAGCAGTTTTTCTGACACTTTCATTTTTATGAATAGCCCTGTTCTTCAGTGATAACACTGGAAAAACATGGACATAAACATTTAAGCATTATAAATCAAGTGCACTGGACAGTTTCCTAGAGGTTAAATACATCTCAACAGGAAACAGTCCTTGTAGATATTTCACCCCCTACCGTGTGAGCAGCAGCTGAAAGCGGAGTTCTCTGCACTGGGGTTCTCTTATTGCTGCGATTATCCCATAGCACTATTTGGCCTGAGTATGTGCCACCAACCACCAAATTGGGATGAAATTTTGCAAATGTAGCTGACATCACTGCTGACTGAAAGGAAAAAACAACCAAAATACACAAATAACTATCATTTGCTGACATGACATCTAAAACCAAAAGAAAATGTGACCAAGTATCAGAGTAAGTTCTATGTCTATATTTAATACACTATTTCAGTGTCCCATCACATAGGGTTCAAAACTCTTTGTGAATCCCAATAAGCTTTTAGTTTTAACTTGCATTCCAAAAATGAAGTCTTCCTCCTCTGTTTTTCCCATATGTATGCATTTGTATTTCCTCCTAGCACAGTTTGTTAGAAAGGGAAGGTCCAGCAATGCACAAGACTTTAATAATATTTACCACATTCTGTGGTCATTTTCTTTGAGAACATCGAAATTGGTCTCAATACAATATAGCTACTTCTGCAATCTGGGTTTTGACAGTAATCTGACAACACGGGATTACGTTTTCATTCAACTATGTAATTTTTCAGAATTATGACATTTTGAAAATTATGTGGCTATTCCAGACTTAGCACAATGAAACAGACTTGCATATTTTTATTTTTTTTAATCTTTCGTAAAAACTACTAGGAAACTTCCATCTGCCTTTTTCACTTGCAGCATATGTTTCTCGTTTTCATCGCTGCTCCACCTCCTCAGGCCATCTTCATTTTATTCAGTAAACTACACTCTAGCAGTACACAACTCTGCTCAGTCTCCTTACATACAAACCTTCTTTGTAGTTCAACCATTACACAAGAAGGTTTTTGGTTTTTCAAATAAAATAAGAAAACGAGTTCTTAAGCAAGACTGAACTCTGAACGATGTCAGAAATTCTGGAACAGAAGAATGTTTCTAAACTAAGGTCTCTAGCTATCAACATCTGTTTGCAAATACATGTGGTTAAAGTGAATGCCAGCCCAATGAAATCATTACACTGACAAGCACAAGGAAGGTACTTGTCCAGGCTCATCAACATAAAATCTTTAGCCTCCTGAGACAGAATCATACCTGGCAGTGAAAGACATACTCTGGGGTAGTTTTCTTGTACTTCATATTCCACACAAGGGCCACTCCATCAGGCTCATGAGGTGCATCCTCATTGTTGTTGTAAGAGGCTACAAGTAATTCTGGGTACTGAAAAATACGTGAGAAAGATTCAAAATAGCAAGATGATTAACTAATGGTCCAGACAATCCTAGAATCTTTGTTTTGTGATGCCAAAACACAGTAAAAAGAAAAACAACATGACTGAAAATCATTTACATCATCCCCGTGAGAAACAGTGTCAGTTAAAACAGCATTTGTTACAGATTTAGCTTATAATTAGTATGTTAATACTGTTTTAAGTTCTTGGATTTTTAAAATTATATCTTGCTTTTAAATGTAAAACTCAATACTTTTAAGTGAGCTTTGTTTTATGCACCTAACACCTCTACATAGCTCATAAAACAGAAGCAATTATGAAGATTTTTTTCTTTATAATACAAAGATTTTGCTACTTTTTACAAAACATTGATGTTTGCAAGGTACTGAGGATGTAAGAACTGTTCTAAGGAACACACTTAGAAATACAGCCTATATTAATTTTACTTAGAGAAGGGTCAAGTGGACAGAGCTAGAAGAACTCACAAAGATGACTGCTTAATATAAGCATTTTTTACCTGAGATGACCAGTCCAAACAACTGACAACACGATGCTTTGACCAACGTTCATCAAAAAACTGCCTGTTTAAGGATAGCTTTGCTCCTGCTTGAATCTCTCTATAAAGGCAATTAGAAGGTATTAATCTCTGACCATTTTTAGAGTTAAAATATTGCACATTCACACTAAAGCATTCAATGTTCATGTTACCCTTCTTTGTCTTCTAAGTCTCTTCCACTGTAGTCAAAGAAAATATTGATTTGCTCGGAAAGGGCTCTTTCAACAATCCTTGTAGAGTGGTCAAAGAAACTTAAAAATTCTTCAGAATGCAAAATTTGTTGTTTTTCTTCCTCTGTAAGTTCATGAGGGGCAGCTGGAAAACAAGTTATACACAAAGTTTCTGTAATGCATACTTCCAAAATTTTTTTTTTTTTGGGGGGGGCGGGGAGGGGGACAGTATTCATCATGATTCTGGAAAAATTGTTTCCAACCAGCCATACAATAACTAAGTGTTAAAATGTAGCTCAAATTATTTTCAACTTAAGGAAAGAAAAGTTAAAATGTATTAATGTTTTTCTTTGTAGCACAAATAACTATGAGGTACCTTCCTCCTCCTCCTCCTTTTTAAATGTTTTTTCTTCCTCAGGTTCAACTAATGGCTTTGGTGCAACCACATCATCTTCATCTTCCTCATCTAAAAAGAAAAAGTATAGTGAGACTGTCATTGTTTTTAAAGAGGAACAGTAACATTCTGTAGGAATCTCAAATATATAAAATGGTGTAATTTAGCTTAAAATGGTTGTATTTATAAAGTGTAGTTCCCAGAATAATGTTATCTCAAACCAAAGATCATTGCAATGCTGTCTACACCTGGATTTTAGTTGCGGTAAATTATGTATTTGTATAAACTGAAAAAGAGGGATTCTTTACAATTTCTTACGCAAAGTAGAAAACTCTCTTATAAGAATTTATGATTTACGATGACAAAACCATGTGGTAGATGTATGTTCCGTGTAACATCCTGACACATTAATGTTGCAGAATAAAGAAAAATCAAATGTCTAAAATAGTCTACAGAACAGATGCTTACTTGTGATCTGAAACCATCAGAGTTTAATGGGTCTTCATATGGCATGAAGATGGCTTACATTAGCTTTCAGGTTGCTATTCTGAGAGGCAAATTTTGCTAAAGATAATAGCAGGGAGATTGTCATTCTAAATGCAAGTCTCATTATCTGTATCATGTTTGGCAATGAGAACTTTAGAGCAAAATGTGTTTTCCCTAATTGCAATGAGTAACATAAAATGTTAATGTTCGGGAATGCTGACAAGGTTTACAGCACTTTCTGCATTTGTACACTTTATTCTTTAAATACTGTAAACCAGAAAATGACTTTAAATTATTTGGTGTTGTTGAATAAGCATTTCCTGGCCTTTCTTTATCCACTTGCTCATACAAGCTTCTGAAAAGCTATTTTTATTGGTTAAACAGCTATGTCATTTGTCTATAAGGGAATGGCAGCAGGAGTCTACTACACGCCTCATCACAAGTAACGAGACAGTTTTCAGCAGGGACTAGGCTTGTTTGTTGCAGCCATCTCTCTGACCCATGTTCAGCTACCTAACAACAACAAAAAATCCACATGCACATAGACACAAAAAGAGGGGGGGAAAAAAAGCGTGGTCAGGGGATGGGAACCAGCTGCCAAGCCATGGTCCCAGCAGCCAGGCCAGCTGACTAGATAGCAACAACCAGATGGTACTGCTAGGATTGTCTCTCAGCTATGAGGTGGCAATGGGATGGCACAACATTTTTCTGCCTGACTGCCTCCAATCATGTCTTTCCCCAATGGCAAGCCTGTGCAATTACCAGCACTCCAGGAGGTCTACAGACAAGCCTTTACCCTGCAAACAAAATACAGCTTGTAGGCCATACCAGCTGCCAAACCACACACATAGTGATAGGTTTAAAGAGGTCTGAAAATCTTTCTAACTCCATAGTATAGGCAATAAAAATATAACTGTACCTGCAGGAAAGAAAGCTTTAAATGACACTGTATAATGCACACAATAATACAAACTCCAACTTAATCAAAATGATAATGACGTATGCCAATCCTACATTACTTGAAATTGAGCGATTTTTACGTTCTGACAAGTTTACAGAACTAGGATAAATGGCATGAATGATTTCAATATATGCTCATACTTTTGAACCAAATGGTGAAGGTTAAAATCTTTCCTTTCAAGGGCCTCAATCAGCCACAAAGGAAAACAGTAATCACTGTCTTTTCAGCCAGCCCAACCGCATTTGTCAGCCCTTTCTCCGTCAATGCAGCCAGAGCAATCAACCTGCCAAACATTCAGAATGGAAAAACAATCTGAAAATACAGGGTATAATGCACCTGCCAGTGAAAATGGCCATTTCAAGAAAAGCTAGTGATCTCAGTGACCCTGCTGAGGAGGCGGTGGTGCAAAGGGGAAAGAACGCGTAAAAGAATTCTTAGTGATCTCCACTCTCTTGCACATTGACACTTCCTTACAAAGCATGCCAATTACAGCTTTTGTGCTACTTAAAAAAAATGAAAGCTTTTTTGGGCAAAATAATCACGCAGAGAAACAGAAAGACACTGCTCCTTTTTAGATGGATTCACATGTACAGTGGACTAGTAATCTGAAAACTGTATAACTTCTAGCAATTCTAAAGCACAGATTTCTTAATGTCAAATCACTATAGGTGCGAACGCTAATTAATTAAAAAAATGTAATATGAGTTAACAGACATGATTTTGAGAACAGTAAATACAGGACCACATGTTCACATTACAGTCACTTGGACAAAAATCCCCCTCTCGCTATCCCTGCCAATCAATAATGCAGATTTAAATGACACCTTAAATTCAGATATTTGGTTTGGGGTCACCCGGGATACATTAGTCTAGCTTTGAAAGTCCCAAATTAGAAATTTCAACCCAACCCCCCTGCTAGCCATACTACACTGATTCTAAGTACCATTTTCAGTGACAGGAGTCAAATTCTTGTCAAATGCAGATGGTCAACCCCTTAGTGCTAAGTGACCTTCTAATCTACATATTTTATTCAAAAGATCATATAGTTGATTGCTCATGCCTTTTAATGTTTGAAACATAAATGGCATATATTATACAGAGATCTAAATTCCTTCATAGTACTTTCACTGCATACAGCCAGCTGATATTACTGCATTTAAATGCAGGATACAACACTTATTTTAATATTCTCGAAGTATCAGACTTGAAATTGAACATGTCATCTCACTGTGATTTATCTGTAACTACACAAATCTAAAACCTTCTCTTTAAAGAAGTCACATGCAAACTTTATTATTAAGGGATTGGGGGGATGGGGAAGGGGGAGAAGCAGCAAGTTCTTGATCTCATTATCCAATACCAGGATGCTTTCTCACAGACATTTACAAAAGGCAGCATGAAGCTGTTGGACAATAAATGAGATATTTTTGTTTTAATTACTTCTCACATATCTTGAATTTATAAAATCATAGTTCAGGTACAGGTATTTGCAAAGAATTGGTAAAAACAGTAATTATTACCCAGCAAACACTGGAAGACTACATAATTCCTGAAAAAGCTGCACAACTAAGTCAAAGATCCACTTGTTTCATTGGCGTACTGTATTTAATGTCAGTTATGTAAGTGTGGAAATTTTAAAGGCACTGACTAACCTCATCCTTGTTATTCATTAATAACTACCTACTGATGCTTTATGCTACTTCAGTTGTCAGTATACCACATACAATTCCTCAATTAAAAAAAAAGCACGGTTGTTAAGACCTAGAGAAGTCATAGGGTTCTAAAGACCAGAAATGGGACTCTGTCACATCAACATATTGATGAATATTCATCATAAGATGCTAAACAATTAACTCCATGTTTTTTTCTGACAGGGGAGCAGGGAATCTTGGTTTATAAACAGCCATCTTCACAATGACAAATTTCTTGTCAATGGATGTTAAAAACAGGTTTAATGAACCACAGAATTTTGACTTTGAATTAACATCAGAATCATGATGTATTTTGGCAAGATGGAAAGAAAAGCAGTACTATATACTAGGCTGCACCCAGCAATAACACTACAGAGTGAAAGTTCCAGTTGTCTGAGTAATCTGTTGCTGCAGAGTAGGTTAATCAAAGTTAAATCATCTGTGAAATGGGTGGCTTTTGTTAAGTAGAACGTGTCTTCATATCAAGTTTTCCCATCTATATTTCGCTGTACATTTAAGGCATGTAGGGGTAATACATGAATATATAAGGCTCCATTATTTCTTGTTACAATATTAAAATGTAAAAGTGCTACATTCACCATTATCAAGAATCCAAGAGGCCAATCTTACACCCTAAATCGCTATTAGTCTGCTTAAGTCAGGACAAAAGGACAAAATTAAAAGGACAAAGTGCTTAATATCCTCATTCTATGTCTTGGAGACTTTACCAGACAATAACTCCTCAAAGAGGGGAGCTAATGCAACAATACTGTCTGCAGTTACTTGTGATTGCATATGCGCTGTGTTGTACAGAGGCACTAAATAACAAATAGCCTGTTAGCCCAGGAAAAGCCTTAACTGAGACAGTTGGGCAGAGCTGTATTCACTTATATGCCTATCTTTCTTTGGATTAATCACTTTCAGGACCTATAATATTACATCTGGCCGTTATTGGATATACTGATGACTATTTTCTTTCTATGCAAATTTCAACATTATGTCAGCAAATCACAACGGAAGATATCAAACAGTACATTACAGAGCAGCATAGCTAGAACTATAGATAAGACAAAACGCAGCACTGGTGATTACAGTACTGTACATGGGGGCCAACACAGAGCCTGCAGAACAAGAAGAAGTAATCCAGAGTTCACACATAAATTGCATCTCCGCTGCTGAAACTGCTTCTATCACTGCCTGCTAAAAAGAAACAAGTATATGAAGGGAACACAATTTCAAGTGTATTTTCTAAGAGTAGATCTAGAAGTCTGCTGCCTGATACAGCATGCCAAATAGAGGCCAAACGATAATCCTAATAACCAGTTGATCACAGTAACTAAAAACAATGTCCACCAAAATTGGACAATGAGGGAAGTGGGCAGCAGTGCTGTACACAGAACCATGAGAAGTGGGAAATTGATTTAGACAGCAGAAATGGGGATAATAGAATGAAGATGCTGGGGAATGAAGCCGCCTAAAACCAGGATGTTCACGTTATCATGTTGACAAAGATTATTGAAGTGGTAGTAATGGCACAGAGGCATAGATGTTTAGGCTTATCAGTTACAAAGTAAGGGAGGATAGCACTAAGCATGGCACAACACTTAGAAAAATTAATCTCCTTGGTCCCTAAACCAAAAAAAAAAGTCATTGTTACTGTGTCACAGAATGGCAAAAACAGGAACGTGCCAGGAAGATGAGAAAAAATGAGCATCTCTGCTATATTCCTAGGAACAATGAACCATTCCATGATTACATTTCAGTTCCTTTACATAACAAATACAGCTGTTACAGAAAGGGTAGGATTAGAGGATTGAGACTGTTGAAGAATTTGGAGAAAGAAATCCAAAATGTGAAAAAAATGAAAGACTGAAGTGACACATTTAGGTTTTCATTGAAGCAAGAAGCTCAAGGAGCACTGAAGTCTCCACCCCGACACCATTTCTTATTGTGTTTCTTCTCTATGTCCTTAGTGACTTATTTGTATACATTGAACCCAGAAGAAAAAGCACAATGGGTGCAACCCATAGCTATGAGAAAACCATAAAACAAATACTGCAGATTTACCATCTAAGTCTACTTTGGGTATCTTCTTACAAGAACGATGAAACATGCTTAACAACTTCAAGGGGAAATTTATTATTCTGTACTGTACAGAATACAGTAAATAACTTCCTGTGACACAATACTTCCTACTCTAAAGGCAACTAAATCTCTAATCACAGACTGAAACTGATTTTTAGGAGATATATTGACTTTATTCTTTTATGATGCTATAGGAAGAATCAATCTTCCCAAGACAAACACTGAGGTCACAATAAGTCAGCCTGTCAGTACTTCAATTCTTTGCATAGAGGGGCAACGCTGCCACTAGCACTGAGGTGACATTCTAGCTCCAGCATCAAGGGCTACATGCAAACTGGTCATGCTTTCATGCCAAGCAGAGAGGAATGATCACTGGCTCGAACCAGCTGCAGCTGAGAAGCCTATCGAGAAGATAGAGGGGAGAGCCACTTCATGTTTAATATTACCTAGGACAGCACAACATGTCTGCACTACAGGGAAGCACGATCATGTAAACTTAGTCTACCTCCCTTCTCTAACTAGAAGAAGCATTTTCCTGCTTAGATTTTTGAACAACTGAATGCTGTCCTTTCTGTCAACTTCTGAGAGGTCTGACTTCCACCTTTTTAAGCCAGAACCATTACGGTGAAAGGTATTCATAACTTGAATTTAACTCCATTACGCTGAACCTAAAATGGACGTCTTCAAAGGCCAACTTTAAGCACGAAGGGGGGCACGAAGTCTCCCCTGTGTAATAGTTGCTTTAATTGTGTTGCCACAAATATTTCCATGGCAATTAGCAACTCTTTCAGTTTAAAGCTAGTTTTCCCCAACTTCCTCTCTGTCCCAACAGACAATAGTTTTAGCTTGAATGTTTCTCAGTTCAGGTCACGATATAACACAAAACCAAGATACTGTCATTAAAGTAGGTTCTCTTCAGTTCATTTTATAAGAAGAAGTGAACAATGGATCTAAACTAGCTGAGATGTCAACTTAAATTGTGAACATAAATCTTTTACAATGCAATGATGAGCAAGCATCTTCAAGTGACTTCTGTGAAGCACATATATATAAAACTAAAGAGTGTACAGAAAACAGTATTGTTTTTAAGGTAGAATGGATCATGAGACACTATCTCTACTAAGACAGCTTTCGGATAAACACAGAAGTACAGGTGACCCAACTTTATAACTCCCCTATAGTAAACGTCAACTACAGCCTGTCCACTTAGGGTGAAACTAAGATCATACAATGCCAGGCAATTTCCACTGACAGCAAGCAGCACAAGTAAAACTCTTTGAGCACACAAACTACGAACTAAGTCTTCAGATACCATGGTGAACCTGACAGAGGGAAGGAAAAAAACCTCAAGGATTAGAGAATGGAAAAAGTGAAAATTGGGGAGAAAAAAAATAAGGATACAAAGCCTTCAAGTAAGTTGTGTGTGGGTTCTTAGGTGTCATAAATGCAAAATACATCCCACTTTTTGACCAGCTGTCAGCTACTTAAGCAACTTGGTGTCTATGCGTCATGTTTACCACGAGTACAAAACCGCCATGTTTTATTAACAGAGCAATGTTACCATTAAACAAGATGCAGAATGACAACAACCCTCTAGGCAAGACATGTATGTGTTTAATAGAACTTGTATTAATTTTCTCACAAATCAATCTTCATTCTACCACATTAAGTTTCAAGATCACAAGTGTTAGCTCTAATACAGTCAGTAATCATTACTGCAATAAAATAAAAGAAAAATAACTTAGGTTGAAATAAGTTAATCATTCACCTTCCTTTGGCTGAGTCATAACCGGTGTTTGTGTCTCCTTTGTATATGTAACAATTTCTCGAGGAGGAAAGTCAACTTGTGTAATTTTGGCCATTCCAAGTTTAACAGGTCCACGTCTACATGAAATGAATAGAAACATTAGAAAAAACAGTTAGTTTTATGAATTACTTCACATTTTGACTAGAATAATACTCGTGTCATCACGTCACAGCTTTGTCAAACTTAAGCCAGGTGGAAATTTAATCCTGAAGAAGTCACAAAATTATGATTATTATTTTCACTATTATTTAAAATCAATAGCTATTTCTACATGTAAGACAAAAATAAAGACGTGCAAATATATACAGATATCTGATTATTTGATGTCATTTTAAAGCTTTGTTTTTGCAGTTGCCTAGGGTACTGCTACATATATGAAATACCCATATTTTCATTGTACTGATCTGCTCACATGACTATTTGGATTTATTTTAGGACTTTAAAACTTAAAAGAAACAGCTTAGTTACCCTGAATATAAAAGTATTTCCTAGTCCACTTAACTGTGCTGCATTTTTTAATTTATTTTCTTATTTTTTTAAATCTATCTGTAGGCTGCTATTTAGAACTCAGAACTGCAAGTCTGGTCTGAAACTCACACACTGACAAGTGATTTATCCATAATACATTACTCCAGTATATAATACTGGAAACCTCTGAGCTTTCTGACTTTAGCTTATGAAAGATGCTACAAACACAGAAAGCCAGTATCAAATTACAATGCAAAAATATATTTCCAAAAACTACACAATATTAATTCAGTCTTTGTAACATCCTGCAAAAGCATATGTACTGTAGTAATTACGTGAAGATCTACACTCCATGTAACTAAATTGCTGTTAATTTCTTATTAATGACCCCTCTCCTAAAATGAAAGAAAAAAAAAAGAATCTCCTTTTGAAGTTTTCAGTGGACAGAATCATAACTCATATAGACTGATATGGGTTTTATTAAGTAATTATAATGAGCTACAGCTCAATATAAACATTTGTCATTCATGTATATTATAAGATGGGAGTCATTCTGTCTGTTTTTACATGTCTAAGTTTTTTATTTTAAAGAAATTACTTTAAAGTTTGTCTTGCCAAAGAAAGACTCAAAGAAAACATCAATAAAGTAAGCTCTGTTACTAGAAATAAGCACATTATTTATATTAAATGAGATCAAAACTTCTCATTACCAGCAAACTGCACAGTATCTTGGGACACTGAACTACTGTAACTCACAGAACAGTCTCTTAACAGTAACTTGATGTCTTAAAGAAAAAGAATAGCTCTTATACATATTATCCAGAAGTATATGAAAGAGGGAATATAAGAAATCTATGCAATACCCCAGATCGGAATCAGAGTGGAGCTGAAGAACTGATGGATCAGTATCCCAATGCAGCGTCCTGATACCACAGGTTGAACAATCATGCAGCATTAGCAAAAAAGGCCAGAGATTAGTGAAGCAAATACACACTATGAAATGCTAGAGTTAAAGTAAGCTTAAAGTTATTTAATTGTTCACAAGAAACAAGGCAACATAACATCAGTTAAGGGAAATTCAGCAAATATTCAGTGCAATAAGTACTATATGCAGTAAATACAAAAGTTAAAAAAGCAAACAGAATTCAAAGCTATTAGAAAAGAATTAAAATCTTTTAAAGACTGAAAGTTAAAGATCTGCAAATAAATGCGGCCTTTGTGAGAGGCTAATAAAAATATTTTAAATAGTGACAAGAACCACTAAAAACTTTCCTATTTAAATCTGTTCAGATTTGTTCATGTCATATGAAGACAGATTTGTTAACGTAACGCAATACTGCCCAGAGCAGTAAATATGTGGAGGAAATTGTCATATTGGTAAAGGAAATGAGTCAACACATAAACCTTTTGGTAGAGGGGGAAAAATGCATTTCCACTGGGAAAGAGAACTGCTAGAGTTTCCAAGATGTGACATTGCAGTAATTATGGGTTAAGCACTGCCTTGGGCTTCTAAGTGTCATCTGATTTAGAGCCAACTCTATTTAGGATACTTAAATCTCGTAGAACTAGTGGACTTTATATTAATAACACATTTCAAAGTCATATGGAATAATGAACAGAACAGATCAAGTCACTTTCATATCTGAAGAAATATGAAGTGGGAACTAGATCTTCCCTCTCCTATCATCTTAAACCTTCATACCTTCTCCACAAATTTCCATTTAGTCTACTGCCTGCTATCAGGCTTAGGCAAAGTTTTAAAACAAGCATACAAGAGAGATTAATAGATGAACATGCATCTGAAGTTTTCAGATATTATTTTTTTAAATCATGTTTTGTAGCAAATGGAAAATTGTTTTATTGACTTATCATATTTAAATAATAAATTCTTTATTTTTTCAAATTTTATGCATGGCATGGCAATGTTCTTATAAAGCAAGCACAGAATTCCAAAACAAAGATGATCACCAAAATTTACAGGCAACATGATGAAAACTCACAGCTTCAAGTGTGCCATTCATTACTTTGTTCTTGTAGAAACCATACATTATAAGAACACTGAATTTTAATTAAAAATTACAAATCCACTGTTCCACTGTTAGTTAGAAAAATCAATCTGCGTAGCTGATAATGCACCCGTAGCCATAGCTTAATACCTGAATATCTAAAACCTTGACATATTTTCTGTGCATCAAAAAATACCCAATTTTACCATTCATTATTTTGAGTGTGCCTATTCTTTATGTCTCTGCTATTTTGTTCGGCTAAGTAGATTTAAGCCTGAAGTTTAATTTGGTGCCTGAGATTTCAGGCTGGATATTGTTCATATAGAGATTCAATCTTGCCATGCATATGAAAAAGAAAACAAAGCAAAACCAAACCACCACCTCCTCAACCTTCATGTTGCTTCAGCAAAGAAAAACTTATCTATAGATTCAAATGCTCCATCACCACACTTTGCCAACTTTTTCTGTCCCACTTAAGAGGAACTTAGGGAAAGCAACATAAATTTAAAAGGCTCCAACCTCTGTGCTTACTTAAGACCTAGTCATTACTGAGGTTGCCCTCCTGTTTTCAAAGGTGTTTTTTTTTTTATATTAAAATAACAATACTCCGCCTTTTAAAATAGTTAAAATCAACACGCACTATAGTACTTACAGTTAAATTCTTCTCAGAGAGATTCTTTAAAAAAGTGACATTCTGAGATAAAACTCACCTATTACATATGTATCACAAGCATACAAAATACTGTTCCTTTTGTTTTCCAGAAATTTGTTATGCCTTAAGTTAAATGAATTTATATATAAGCTTCAGTGAACTTACGCTTCTATTTATCCACATGCTTGAACTTGTTTAAATCTAGGTAAATTCCTAATACACATATATCTAAGAAGTAGTTTCTGCACTTATAAACTAATTATTTAAAATACCCACAAAACTTAAAAGTAAACTAACTATGCTAATTTCCAGTCTTAAATTTTTACTCTTAACTTAGAAAGAGAGAGAACGCTGAGGTGAGAAGGAACAAATGGTAACAAATGCAGAACCAAAACTCTTTACTGAAGTAAAGACAGATGGAAGTAACAGGAAGAACACAGTCTGACCACTGCTTTACTAATTACTAAATAAATGAAGTTACTGGCAATGTTCTGTATCAGAGACAATAAATGACTAAACTCATAAAGGAGATAATCATCATAAAGTATGGTTGTGGCATGAACAGAGAACTGTAGAATGGCCATATACCAAAAAAGAACTGAAATAACACACTGATGTGAACAGAAATACATACATTGAAAACAATACTCTCAATTTAAGATTATCAAGAACAGTAGAACTTGCCTTGCTAGCATACCACACATAGATATGAAGGCCACCTACGAAATGCCAGCTATAATGCTAGGGCACATCACACAGTCCAACTTTTAGGTTGAAGTGTATGCATACAATAGGAATGCCGTACAAATTTAGGATATAGACATTGTTTACTGGAGGAGGGGAAGAATGTTACCTGGTGGTCAGAGACTAAATAAGCAAACTCAGATCTCTTACAATGACATATATAGCCTTAAATTTAGCTATGAATTTCCTATCTCCATGCCTTGAAGACCACAGTCTTTCTATGCTTCCATGTGCGGAAAATTGTGCAGACCCAAATTTAAAGTTTACAAATGGATGAAGCTATAGAGGCTTAGGATGTAAGTTTTCTCAAGTCTTCATTAAAAAAAAAAAAAAAAAAAAGCATGCATACAACAACACTATGTTGCTATATATCTGGAACATACAATCAGAGGACACAGTACACCTATGAGGCAGAAATAAATTCAGTACACAACATGGAGTTCAATTACAGATGTGGTGAAAATACTGTTTCATACTAACTTTAAATTATATACGAATGAAAATAGAAGCCTTTTTTACCCCCACATCAAGTAACTCTTCTTATGTTTTTTTTTTTTCCCTTCTATACACTGAATTTAAATATAAAATGACAGTTTAATAACCAGTAATCACAGGTTTCAAATAATTTAAAATTTGCTTGTTACTCAGTTAAGGAACAATGCTATTGGTTCTTTAGTTACATGACACATGGACTTGAACTGCATAGTGAATAAGCTATGCAAAAGACTGCACCTGAGTGTTTAAAAAAAAAAAAAAAAAGAAGTATGGATTCATATCTGCTGCCTCTAGCATTCCTTGTTTCAATTTAGTGGTCGCTACTTTGAAATAAAGACCTTATCACCTTTCTTCAGGTCATTAAAAACTTGACTATTTTCAGGCTAAGACTGTGTACACATAACCCACAAGTGTACAGTGTACTCCAGTCTTCCAAAAAGATGTGTAAAAGTGGTATAATTATTCAGTCTTTCTCCAGAACAAAGATTCATTCACAAAGGATGAACAAAAGGAACTGAGGATGCTGTGCTTTAATGAAACTTCATCCACAATGTATATTCAGAAGCTACAGTACATGAGCAATGATTGTGCAGGGGAGGGAAAACGTTATCAGTGTTAATAGGCAAATGCTGCTCTTGTTCAGAGAGTGCGTGGAAAACATCAGAAATACCCTTCGGAAGTAGATTCCTATCTTATCACCCATAAAGCTCCATTCTTAGTTCCTAGTTTAATGAAAGTATTTAATTGACTCTCTTTACAGTGGCATTTCTCAAACTGTTATGAACAAAACATTGCTCAAAAGGATGTAGCAAGTAGCAAAACTGAAAAAAATGTGGCTATTCTAACATGCTTGTAGCTTGTGAGTCGTACAGTTAAGTTCTGAGGACAGCTGCAAGGTGAAATAACTTGGGAATACAGTTTTAAGTGAAAAAAAAAGAAATAAGGCAAGGTTTGTAGACAGCATTTTCTGTTAGATCCAGCAACATGGAGGGAAAAATAGCCAATATCCATACACACTCTCCTTTAAAGAGCTGGGAAGTTTGATTTTTTCTAGTTGTTCTTTTGTTCAGAGACATTCATGCTCACAAGAATATTATCACAAGACTTTCAGACTCTTTAAAGATGAAACTTTAAACCTGCGAGCTCAAAAACCTCAAAGTTTATGCTGGCAATCTAAAATCAGTTAAGCGTAGTTGCATTTCAAATTTAAAAGTAAAGCACTTCTGTAAAGTAGTCACTGTTCACAGATTCAATATTGGTGTAAATTGATATTCAAGTAATTAACTTTGATTTCTTCTAAAGTTTCATTATTCAGAATGCAAGTGTTAAGCAAAGGAATATAACAAGGTGACATACCTAGATCCAACAGCGCCATCACCCGAGTCCTGGCTTCCAGCCTCACTTGGCGTACTCACAGATTTGGAAGACGGAGAGGTAGGAGGAGGGACTAAATAGTGAAACAGACAGGTATCCGCTGTTACTACTCGCAGAGGTTGCACAGCTTAGGATGTTTTAAAATTAATTTAACATGAATCATTAAAAAAAAAGTGATGGCAAACAAAAAATACATGGATGAAATGAACAGTAGAAAAAGAGGGGAAAAGACAATGTTAACATTTCATGCTGGTCTTTCATGCAATTGTTTGGCATTTATGCATCTGGAGCATACAAGACGACATGGAGGGAAAAACATTAAGAAAAAATGACTTGAAAACAAATTTTTAAAAACAGAATTTTTTAAAAAGAAGGTAGCATCTATTTTTGCAGGACAATTCCCACTAAATCATGTTGATAAAACATAAAAGGAAGATACTTATTAACATAGCTTTTCTCAAAAATTACACACTGAAGGTATTTAACTGGTAATTTTATTTCAAAGCATATAATCACAGAAATGCAGACAAAAAAAGTGGCTTTGTCATGGAGCATACTAGTATTTTTGTTTTAGTTCTAGACAAATCAACACAAAATCTGTATATTACACTCAAGTTTGTTAGTGTTAACTTTTGGGAGATTTTTGTGGTTTTCTGTTTGTTTTTTGTTTTACCTGACAAGCAGGCTAGTACTGATACATTGAAACTTTTTCTTAAAGTCAGTTCATTTCCAGCATTTAGATGAAGATTGTAATTAAAATCACCATGTTTTTTTGGAACTGATACATAACAATGAATCATATACAATCTAAAGAATGTAAAGCTATATCAAAACTTTTTAACTTTTCCTTCTAGAAATAGTTATTTTTTTGTTTGTTTTAGAAATAGTGAAACTCATTATTTAACAAAGCTTAAATTTATGTTTAAGAATCAGAATGCGCGTTGAAGGTTCTTTTATGCTTCACTTTTCAGTAACATGTAGAGCATTCATAGCATGGATTTACTCCTTAGCAACACCAAAGAATAAACTTTAACCAACTGAAGACCAATTAGTTATACAAGTTGGCATCTATCCTGTTAGAGGTCAGCCAAGGGAGAATTCTGAATTTAGATCTGCAGCATTTCAGGAGAATTTCCTGAAATCACAAGTATATTGGAAATTCTGAAGAATGTTTCCATCTTATCCCAAAACAGAGACATCATTCTGGTTGACAGAAATTCTACCCTGAACATGCAAAACAGTCAATATTTTGACTGTTTTTAATAAATTTACTCAATTCAATAAATTGAGTGTCTCTACAAGAGAGACTTTCATATAGGTTTAAAATCATACAGTTATAGTTCACAAATACATACACATACCTATATTTTATACACATGTATGGGTGTGTATGCACACAGATAAGTTTTGAAACGTTCTCCAACCCAGCATCACTATCTACTGAATAGTTTATGCTAAAGGAAACATCTATAGGCCTTCATATTGTTACATGTCTGTGCATTACTGAAAATGACAGCATTTTAATGTCACCCATTCTTAAACAAACAGGTGAAATGACAAACTTATCTTGTCACCATTTAAAAAAAACACAAAAAACACACAAGAACTATATATACTGCTCTAGCAGTATGGCCAAAAAATTCAGTAGCTTAGTTTAATGATACAGTGCCCTCTTGTGGAGCAAGCTGTTTTTAGGAAAGCCTTCCCATTGGTAAGGCAGTATCTCTCCGATAAGTGTAAAGAACATGCCAAGTAAAAGTCCACCTATCCCAACAAAGGATGCCTTCTTGAAAGTTATTTGTTATTTTCATTCACATATATATATATATATATATATATAAGTGAATATATATGATATATATATGATATATATATATATATAATATATATTACACACACAAATATACATGTATAATACATAAATAAATATATGCATTATATATAGAGAGAGAATGATAGATATCAAAAACATACTTACACTAAGGTCCCTTCTCCTGTAAGGAAGCCACCTCTCCTTGGCAGTTACCAGGACAATAATTACCTTACAAATTCTTAATACAACTTCCTAGGAAGGAATCTAATCTCAAATAATCCACCCACACTAACAGCATGAGCTGAAGCCATCTGCACACCACGCTGGTCAGCTGTGTTGGCTTCAGTTCAGGTGCTTCAGCACTGTACTGTCATGCTTTCCCAGTACTCAGTCAGCAGACTCAGCTTGTGCCTCAGGCATGCTACTGAGAGGTAGCAAGTAGAACATTTTAGTTTGATCTAGCACTCATATTAGAACTATCTATCTTGAAAGGGAACAAAATGAATTATCTGTGTAACTGTGTACTTACAAGGCAGTGACTAAATAGGGGATCAACAGGATTAAATACAACACATGCAGGGTTGTGACCTGTTATCAGACGCCAGCACATCAAAAAAGTTTTTAAGGACTGGTCATCCTGTGTTTTTTAGGTTCTCTCTTACAGATTAAAAAACTAACCAAACAAACAAAAAAACCCACACCTATTTCTTTAAGAGTCTCATGTTAGCTGCCTCAGCAAAGCCATGTGCAAGGAGGTTTTCAAATATTTGCCTGCTGAAGAAAATCCCTAGTAGCTAAGAATTGATTACTTATATGCTAGTGCTAGCATAGCCCAAATGCAGTCTACCTACAACTGAACTGTGAGAACAACTCAAGCTATTAAAATTACTGCTGTGGCTGTTGGAATGGGGGCAGTGTTAATGTTGTTTATTTCCCATTCGTTTTCAAATGTTTGAGGACAGTCCAAAAGCAATTACGAAGTTGTATTCACACACAGACTATACCTAATTATTATTACTTTTTATTTGCAAACCCAGTTGAAATAGACCCTCATCATCACTGAGCCAAACTGAAAATTAAGTTTTAACCCCTCTTTGATTTCAGAGACAGAGTTGAAAATTGGAGTTGAAGTACCACCCTCTTCACTTTCATTTACCAGAGATAAGTAGCTAAGTAAAGGCAAAAAGCAACAACCAATATACTAATCCATTGAAGAGCAGCACAGATACGAATCATCATCCGTGACAGTTAAATTTTATACTTAGCCTTGCTATTACTCCATCAAATTCAGTCAGGTATTTGAGATAAGGAAAATTAGGACATAAAAGGCACAGAAAGAAAACAAGCCAACCCCACATGAAAATATTAGGATTAAGATTTAGCATTATGAGAAAGGGGAAAAAAATGTGCAGGGAGAACTGAAAGAGAAAACAACAAATTTGTGATACTTATAACTAAAAAACTCCAAATAATCTTAGTAGAAAGCATATATTTTATGAATCTTACTAGCAATGTGTACTGAAGCACATAAACATATCACTAGACATTTGTAACAGAGACAAAGTAGTACCAGAAACAAGACATGCATACCCAAAAAACAGTGGCCATAGAAATTTCATGCTACTTATATATGTATCACAATACCACCAACAACAAAACACTTCTTATAAACTAATATAAATATTCCTACCAACAGGAGATTCCGGTGTCAGCCCCATGCTCTGAAGTAATGCTTCAGCTTCTCTTCTCTTCTTTTCAAGATCAGATTCTTCTTGTACAGGAAGAACATCCTTCTTCTGATCAGTCTAAAAATAATTCAATATCTAAATTCTGGCATTTAATAGGTATTAGGAATGGTTTCACTTTATTTCTCACTGCATTTTTTGTGATACTAAAACCTATAATCATATGGGTTAGTTACTTGACTCTATCTACAGAAAGCATCTTGGGAATTACTAAAGCAAAAACAGAGGGAATCACAAGTTTTGCAGCTTTAATACTATCTTTAAGTAGTTTTCTTTAATAGTAGTTTTGTAATCTACTAGATTTCACACACAAGAAAGTATTAATATCACACCCTTATCCTTATATAATTTAGAAATAATGGAAGCTCTACTGTGAAAGATTTGAACACTCCTTATTTTTCCACAATTCATTTAACTGCTTACTCAATTACAGAATTTAAATTCATAGTTTAAGGTGTTCAAAACTCAGTCACTGTCAAGTGAATATTTCTGTAAAAATAAATTAATTATACAAATACTAGCCTTTAGCAGATGCAGCAAAATCTAGACCAAGTTACACTAACCCTACAACATGATTAAAGACTAACTGCTTCTCATGTTACTACACATCATACTTCTGATCCACTCTACGTCTTTTAAAAAAGCTATTTCCAAACTTTAGAGGAAGATCAAAACTGATAAGCTGGGAATCATATGGGGAATCTCAAGTACAGACAATACGTAATTGCAACATCATCAGAACATAACTTGAGATATTTCCCTCTCCAGTTTGTCTGAATCATTTTGCTGGCAGCTGCCCAGACTTCAATCATAAGCTAATTTAGAACTTGTATAAGATCATAACCAAAAGAGAGGATGTCATGACAAGGGACACAACACACGAAAGCATTCCAAAAGAAGTTTTGTTTACGATCTGCTTTTCGGAGAAATGTAGCAATACACCAGATTGTCACTTACAGTAACAGAGAGAAATCCAGGAGACTGTTAACAAATCAAGTCTAACACACAAGTAGCACGCATGTCCTGAGCATTGCTCTGACTTTAAAATTCAGGTTAAAGATGAATCAGAGCAGTATAGAGCATGCGGTTCAATAACAATACTGACAGTCAGACAACTCATACAGACATCCTTGAAACTGCATTTCAGAAAGGAATTCTTCAAGTTACATCATCACAAATCATTTAGTAGAGCTTTTGTGCAATATTTCAGTTAATTCTCACAGTAATTGCCTAATTCATTATTTATGATGCACACAAGCATACAGTTTGTATTTCTAAAACTACACATGAGATTTTTTTTAAAATCTACCTTACCACATGGATAGTTCTAAAATAAAAGTAGGTGTTTACTCTCACAAAATGAAAGCACTACATTTGCATGGACCATTAAACATAAAACCTTAAATAACTGTGGAGCGATAAATGCAGTCTTTTTGGACAGGCTACATGCATGTATATTTGGGGCAAGTTACATAGGCAAACAGTCAAGGTTCAAAGGGAAAGTTATTTCTTACTTCTTTCTTCTTTCTTTCTTCCTCCTTTCTTTTCTTTTCCTCTCTGATCTGAGCTAATCGTTGCTTCTTGCGCTCCAACTCCGCCTTCAGTTCACTTTTGTCAGACATGGCTGAAACACTGATCAACACAGAAATCATACCACTGCTTTTTTTTGTTTGCTTGAGATTGCTTATTTATAGGAAAACAGCTATCATTGAAGTAACTATACTAAAGATAGAACAGTGAGAAGTCTTTCAATCCTAATTAAAAAAAAAAAAAAAACATATTCCTATTTCCATGTTTTCTTCACTCTGTACATTCTCACTACTAAACCTGACTTAAAACAGGACGATGATATGGTGACAGCACCCGCTGCTAAGGTAGTACTGAAGCTGTTTGGAGGAGCTGCTCTGAATCATACATTAGGCACTGAAAACAGGGTTATCTGATCTTGCCACAGGATTCTGCACAGCTACAGAGCCAACTATGACACATACGCACATAAAACTGCATGGACAATGCGCCTGGAGTATTTGTACTTTCTCTTTCATCCCCTGACCATTGACACATGACAACTTAGCGGTATGGAAGCGATATATCCTGCTACATCCAGTTGCAGAACTTAAAACACAGATTTAACAAAAGATTTAGCAAGTCTACCATAAACTGCAAGGCAAAGTAGGTATCGGCATGACAGCAAAAAAAAAAATCCTGTCAAACATGCAATACCAATCTTTTTGTGTTTTATCCATAGATCTTTTACATGCTGCTAAGAAATTGTTGGATCTTTTAAAGACAACAATTCTACAAAAGCTTTGTTACATAACTCATCCAATTAAAAACAGACAGGAAATCCAATAACAAACAAAAGCAGAAGAAAAAAAAAACACTTCAGAACTTAAAGATTTGGGACACGGACACGAAAACCTGTGTGAACAGGCTGGGTGAACAAACACTCAGTTTTGCAGTAAGGCAAATCTGAGCGAGTAAAGAAAGTGCAGAAGTGGTTCTACCACAGCCAAGGGATCTATAAGGGCTTTTGCACCAAGCGTGATAATACTGACATCAGATTACACATCAGTAATACGGCTATTTACGTATTTAAAATTAAAAATATGCGCAAGCGTTTGCATAGTCCATCTAAGGGCAGGAAAAGCTGTAAAACGCTGCAAGGCTGACACATTTACCCCCCTGTACACATCGGCAGCTCTTCCTCCATATTGCCTGCAAACACGTCAGTGCCAACAAACGATAATAATAACAAAAAAATGGCATTTCAGGCTTCAACGCCGCCCGGGCAAGGAGTGCTGTCACCGCACCGCGGCCCCTCGCCCCAGCCGTCCCCCCGCGCCCCGCAGGCCCCACAGCGGCCGCAGCGCCCGCCCAGCCCCGCCCGAGGGCGGCAGGGCCGAGCCCCGGCCCCACGGCCCGCAGCCGGCACAGGCAGGGCCCCACCCCGCCCCACCCCGCCGCCGCGCCGGAGGGTCCCCGCTGACAGCCGGGCCGGGTGAGAGCAGCGGCCGTTAGAGCCGTTGGAGCCGTTACCGCGGGACCCCGCGCACCTGACGCCGGAGCCCGGCTCCGCGCCCCGCTCGCTTCCGCCCCGCTGCACAAAGGCGCCGGCAGGTGACAGGCGGGCGCCTACGGCGGGCGCGGCGGGTCAAACCAGCCGCCAAGGCGCTGCGGAGACTTACGGCGGAGCTCCGGCAGCAGCACCGCACTCCTTGGCGCCGCCCGAGGAGCGACCCTGAGGGGAGGGGGGCTCGGGCGTGAAGCCACGCGAGGAGGCGGAGGGCGCTACCGCGGGCCTCGGCACCGCGCCCCTTCTGCCGGGGAGGGGGCTCAGAACAACGACGCCCAGCATGCAACGGGCGGGCCTCACCCATAGCGCCCTACGGCGGGAGTGCGGCGGAGCCGCGCGTGGCACGATGGGAGTTGTAGTCTGTGGGGCCCTCGCGGCCCTGAGGGGAGCGGCGTGGTGGCCGCGTGCCCGGCCCGCTGGGCGGGAGCGGAGCTGAGGGAGCGCACAGCGAGGGCTGGTGGCTCGCCCTGGCTGCCGAGGCGCTGCTGTGGGCCGCTGACATCTCGGGAAGTGCTCGGTGCCTCGGGCTGCTGATCTTCCACACGCATCCCCGTACCAAAGCCAAATTAATGCGGACAGCTCGTGCGGCTCAGGCGGGGCGCGTGTTCGCAGCATTCACTGACAGGAAATTCCCAATCGCAACGAGCCAGCCCCAGAGAGGGTTCAGTTCTCTGCTGCTGCCGGTTCCAGTAGAATCCCAGAGCCACAGAATATCACCACAGAATATCCCCTGCAGGGGACCCACAAGGATCATGGAGTCCAGCCCCTGTCACCACACAGCAATTCAGACCGTATGGCTGAGGGCAGCCCAAACGCTTCTAAAACTCTGACAGGCTCGGTGCTGTGACCAC
The DNA here is from genome assembly GCF_047663525.1 of Anas platyrhynchos. NCBI lineage: Eukaryota > Metazoa > Chordata > Aves > Anseriformes > Anatidae > Anas > Anas platyrhynchos. Next base: position 21,373,162 of record NC_092593.1, on the reverse strand, counting down.
GGCCCTGGGGAGCCTGCTCCAGTGCGTGACCACCCTCTCGGTGAAGAACCTCTTCCTGACAGCCAGCCTGAACCTCCCCTGTCACAGCCTGACACCATTCCATCAGGTCCCATCGCTGGTCATGCTGGTTTATTTACAATCACTGGGTCTATGTTTATGTCTGGTGAGGATATCTTTGGAATTCCTGCTGACTTGCACTGGATAAAGACTGTTTGCGCTCCAGCTCTGTCAGCTGCAATCCTGTTACGTGTCACAAACTCAGCAGGTTAGTTGGTGCTTTGCTGGGATAACCCTCAGCACTGAGGCTGCTGCAGGAGTCGCTGCTGGTTATCCACTCCTCTGCAGTCTTCTATGCGAGTTGAGATTCGTACTACACCTTACAAAAAATTATAAAAGCTGTTGTCTGGACAGCTTCTGATCGTTAAATAACCCCCATACATTTCACAAGAGTTTGGGTGTTACCATTCAGGGAAACTAAGTGCATATCAGTGAAACTGTCACAGAAAATTGTATGATGCACACGAAAAGGGGTTCCATCTTTCTACAGAGATGGAAATATGATAGTAATAAACTTCCACAAGCAGCTGTCATCTTTTGAATCTTTTTACTGGGTTTTCTAATATCACTTACGATAATGCTTGCACCTTAGAACAGGATTTTTTTTAAATGTTTTAGATACGATTTTTGTTTGTTTGGCCATGTAATAGTAATTTTATATTTGAAGTTTTCTAATAATATTTTTCAAATTTATGCTTAACATTATGAACATGGGAATCAGATGTTTCACATTAGTGATGGATTTAGCCAATTGATTTCTGATAATTGATTTTCAATACTGCAGCATATTTATTTATCCTGAACCTACATATACCTGTTGAATGTCATGTTATTATTTCTTTATGTTAGTCTTTCATTTTAGAAAATACGATAAGTACAGCAGCTACTTTTTGCAGCTCTGACATCCCCTTTTTTCTTTGTAAATGATAGTTCTAGTTTTCAAACAGCTCTATTTGGGTCAATACAGCAGTGACACGAGCGTTGGCAGAATGCTAACTCTGCAAATGCACGTTATTTATTTATTTATTTATTAGCAGTCATTGATCTCACAAGTGACAGCAGTTTAAAATTAAATAATCTGTTAAAATTTTCTTCATCTGGGAGTCTCATGAGGTATGTGGTGGGAGGACAGAGCTGAGAAAGTGTACTGTTTGTAGATGCTTATTGGTGAGTGTTTCCTCTTAGCGTCAGCTTGTTGGTGACCACATCATTTGGCATGGTGATCCCCAGTTGCGCAATGATCTCTAAGAATGTGAAGTTACAGCATAAGGTGGTATCTTTCTGTCTGTAGGACTGGGAAAATGGTAGCTTTTAGGGGTTTTATGCATTGGGTTTAGGATGAATGTAGTATGATTAAGACCTGAATGCTTGCTTTAACAGTTTCTGTGTACCCACCTAAACTGAATTAGTGCGCTACTGAGAAGCTACTTTGATACATGGAAAGAAATAAGAAAGATAAATTCAGTCCCTGCTGCAGACAGGCAGGAATCCAGGCTAAATGTGAGTAGACATCAGTCAGTTCAGAAGAACCTCTACTCTTATCTTCTTGAGAACGTTAGACTGCTGTGCTGCCTGCATTAGCAAAAGAGTAGAGAGAAAAGGCAAGCGGGCCCTTGGCTTGCTTTGTCACCTTGTTGGGCTGCTGGAGAACAGCACTGATCTGCTGTGGGGCATGAGCTTCAGAGCTATGGTGGAGAGGATAGTTCCTTCCTCAGGCAACTGCCACAGCTGCTGTGTCCTCTCCAAGTGAGAGCAACTGGGAGAAGGCAGCTGGCCTACCTTTTTCCATTAAGTAAGCCAGACTCAATTTTATTTTTTTTGTTTGTTTGTTTTCCTTGTATTTCAGCAAAAATAAAAGTCTATCATGTGGACTTATTGGAGTTGAAATAATCAGGAAGATCTCATCCCATAACATAAAAATATAACTTTTCTAGTATCATTATAATAGTCTGTGCTTTTCCCTTAGAAAATTTGCAGCATTGTTAATATAGGTTTCTCTCTGCCCTTCTCCTCCCTTTCCTCTTCCTTCTAGAGGGACACATTTTTTTCCTGTTGTGTCAAAAAAAGGTGATGGTGAATGATGGGTTCTTTCTGAGATGAGAACGCTTTTGCAATCTGATAACCTTTGGCACAAAACACATACACTAGTGAATGGTCCAGCACTTAAGAGTGATTCACTACTAAGCATTATAGAAAATAGGTTTACCAGTTGAAAAATTTCAAGGCAAGTTCTCCTTCTTCAGTGTGGTCTGTATACAGCGCTCTCATTTTCTTCTATTATATGGTTAAGAAGAGAGGAGATAATGAGAGCTTCTTAAGGGATCCTGTAATGCACCAAAATCCACACTACTTCTAATGGTTTTAAGAGGGAGTATGAAAACTGCCAAGAGATCAGCCAAAAGGAGCTATTTTCAGATGTGTTTTATGCCAGGCTATATTCTACCCTCAGTTTGTATACCTCACTCCTGTTAACCTTTACAGAAATTTTGTGTATTCATCAAAGGGAAAACATGTTTTAATATTTGTTAAGGTGATAACAGAATCACTTTTGTATACATTATTATTGGTGTTATTAACCAAAAAGATAACAAGATAAATAAGGAGAAAGAAAATGCTCACTTTTAAAAACTTTTCTTCAGGAATTTTTCTTCATGTAGGCAGAAGGGGTATCTTATATAATCTTCTGAAATATATTTTAGTCTAGAATAAAGATAAATAAAGGCACAATGAATATTAAGATTAACTAAAAATTAATATACTTTTCATCCAGTAATATGAAAATATCCCATTCTAGAAATGTTAATAATTACCTATATGAACTACATCATCATTATTTACAAATGAAGTAGGAGAGTTAAAAATACTATGTAATAAGATCCTATGAAATAGAATTTAGGATTCCTAACTTCCAGGCTTCTACTTCTATTACATAGTAATATTTATTCTTCTGTGGCTAGTGTTGAAAAAAGATGATTTACAATTAACTTTTCACCGTTTCATCATTCTTTTGGGAATTAATTGCATCATTCACTTGCAGCATCACAGAGTTGTGTTTTGGTAACCTGGAGTTATTTTACTGCTAACAACAATGTAAATAAAGATGCAAGCAGCATTTTCTAATATATTTCTCAGAATACCACCTACTTTTTAACTTAAATGAATCTTTACTTTTAGTAAAATTGCAAGTCAATGTTGGAAATCTATTTATTACTAGCAGATCCCAAACTACCCTGCCTTAATTCTAAAAGTAACATGAGCAGAAAGGGACTCGGTGATCTTGGAGGTCTCTTCCAACCTAGATGATTCTGTGAGATGACATAGTAAACCTCCTACAATGGTTAGTGCAGCCGTTTAGTGCAGGTTTTTGGTAAGGACCCTGCTGGAACATAACACAAACAGCAGGGCAAGTACAATGAGAAGGGACCAGACAACAAGGATGTGTTCCGTGTCCCAAACAACTCTGCAAAGGCTTGGTCCAACTGAAAAGTAGCCCTTAACTAGCTGGCTATTTACCAGAGTATTATGGAGCTTCAGCCTCCTTGTTCACGGAGATAGCATGCTAACAGTGAGCTGTCAATGAAGAATGTTGGAGCTAAACTGCATTTGCATTTGATTCTGATTTTTGTTGCATTTCAAAGATGTTGACATTGGACTCTGAGAATCTGCAAAATCAGTGTGCGTTCCTATGAAAAAAATCTTAGAAAAAAGTTCTAAAATCAAACCACATGCAGTGTCAGAATAGAAGTGTTTTGCTAGTGCGTATGTGTGCAAGTGGATACTCTTCTGCTGTCAAATTTATATCCAATAAATGCTTTTAACAACAGGTGTCGTCACTGCAGGTCTCAATGGCACCGTTTTCAGTTTCCTGTGGAGTCAAATCTGTCCTTACTGCCACAAAAAAAAGTTTTGCAAGATATGAGCCTGTTTGTGCCAGAGAAGCAGGTTGTTGTTGTTTTGGTTAATTTGGTAATGCAATCTTATCTGTCAGGATTTTTAACAGGAAATTGGATGGAGGTTGTATGTTGAATTACACTGATTCTGCTAAAACAGGTTGTACTAGATGATCTCTGAATGTCCTTTACACATCTGTGTTCCTATGGTACTATGAGTAGAGGAGGAAAAAAACCCTGCTGTAATTCTTTGAATGAAACACCTTCCATGAAACAGCAATTGGGGATCTTATGCAGCTGTAGCGGTTTATAATTAACCCCTGCTTCTCTGCAAAAAATAATCACAATAAAAAAAACAGACACACAAAAATAATTCATCACCTATATTATGCTTGCAGAAAAAATATTTTTATCAGATTTTAAATTCATTTAATTTTAATAAAATAAATATATATGTTTATAGCTGTGGGAAGTCCATTAAGTTTACAGGAAATGGAATATGTTCACGTATTTAAAAATTCCTACGTGATAATGCAGCTTTTATTCTGCATTACGTATCCAAAGCACAGTATAACCTCTAAAATCTATTTTTTTATGGCCCTGTGACAAAAATTAAACATTATTTTTGTTAGCATTGCATATTAATACTAGCAAGCTCTGACATATATTTACAGATACTTATGTAGGATCAAAGCCTATTTACTGATGTTTTTATAATCAGTGGAAGTATGTGATATTTAAGCAATGCTCTAGTCAGGAGGCTTATTTTTTTTGTATAATTTAAATATAGTCATAACAGGAAGAAATATATAATTATTTAGTACTTGATAAGTGGCTGCAATTCAGAAGTAAGGAGAAAAATCCCTTATAGATGCTGACTCTCTCCATTGTGTATGTCTGCAGACAGTTACTGTCCAACCATTATGATATATTTACAGCCATTTAGAGTTCAAGATTAAATAAAAATGAAAATCCATTAGATTTTATCATTTTATCTTTTACTTACCATTTTATGTTTACTGATAAGTCAATCATTTTGTACAGTTTCTTCCTCAGAGAAAGCATCTTGTTCCTACTATGTAGGAAAATTGATCTTAAAATATAATATTTTTCCGTCTCTTGTCCTTCCTACAGAATCTTGGGGTCAAGTGTCTTAAGTTATGTCTTTTTCCTCCTTGAAATCAAGGAAGAAGTGTGTTGTAGCCAGTAGCTTTTGCCACTGATTCCTATTACAGACATGTCTTCAGTTTCTCTTAGTTTCAGTTTCTTAATAGTAGTGTAAAACTAACTATAATTATTTCAGTAACAATGTTTCTTACAGCTAAAGCTGTGTGAATTGATATTTGAAAGGTAGCTTTTTGAATGACAGGCATGATGTGTAATTTTGAGTATTACAAAAATCGTATCTCCGTGATCATAACTTCTTGAAAAGCAAAGAAATCAACAACTGAATAATATCTATATGATTTCTGAGCTTTTCTTCCTCCCACCTTTCACAAGGTGACTGAGGTACCCTCATGATACAGGTATGAGGTAAGGATGACACGTGTTATCCACACTTTTACAGGAGTTAACACCAAATCAGGGTTGCGCAGATATTCAAGTAAAAAAATGCACTTTCGACTCCTGGTTCCGTGATCAACTCAGAAAAACATACTAGTTTTCTTAAATACATATTAAAAAAATTTAAAAAATTAGAAGTAAACATTTTAAATGACTGAAAATCCTTATATTTTATGGTTAAAGGTGACCTTCCACCTTATAGGGTGTAGAAATAAGTATGGATCAGTGTTTGAACTCATGAAATGTACTAAAGCAAATTTTGTTCCTATTTCCATTGAGAAGGCAAATTACTTTTCATAGAAAAGGATCAAAAGCATCAGAGTGGATATGCAATGTTAATAATAGGAGGTGGGACAGTGAGGGTAGAAGAATTGATGGGACACTTACGGTTCAAGGAATTCAGCACTTTTCATTTATGCTGGAAAAAATGTAAATGATGTCACCCTTACCTCCTAGTGCAAAGTTATCAGACAGGCATCACTAAGTGCATCATGTATCTGACACTAAAATGGCTGAAATGTTATTTTCTTCTATTTCTTTTCTTTTGGAAATCTTACAATATCTTATTGCAAATGAAAAAAAATCCAGATATAATCGTGCAAGAGACAAAGATCTGGTGGTAGTCTCAATTCTGGATTATTGCTGTTATATCTCAAAGCTAATTGAAATCCAAGATGTAATGAGACACTGACAAATACCTTTCTGCCCCACTGAAAATGTAATCTTTTTGTTGAACGTTTTGTCCTAGTAAATTCCATCTGCAGCAGGAATAGGCATTTCGCATTTGAATCAAGAAGGTCAGTACTCTGGATCAGATGATACAGTATTCACTCCAGTTGCCTTTAAATGAAATTGATCCTTTACTGTGTTGAACATAAGACTGAATTTTTACACCTAATTATTTATTGTTTCATCTAGGTGAATTTGTAATGCTGACACTACTGTCACTTTTTTGATATATAGTGTGACAGCTCACTTAAAAGCCAGTTATTCCCTAGATAGCAATATATTTTAAATATTCAGTTGCATTTCTTTGGTAAATAAAAGAGTAAGATCACAGTGTTTTATTGATAATATATTTGATCATTTGATAGAATGAAACATTTGATAATGTTTTCCATGCTTTTGCAACAGTAAAGCAATAATTCTGTGAAACATGATTCAAACTTGTTTGAATAAACTTACTTCTATATATCTAGAAACTAACTGTAAAGTGTGTACTTAACATTTTGCTTATTTTACTTATGAATAATTTGAGAGACGCCACGAAGCTGAATGGCAATTGCAGTGTGGTAACTGTTATTTGGTGTTAAAACTTTAATTACCTCCCTTTGTGAATGTGGCTTGTTATTTTTTCTAATGTAAGGTAAATTATATTGCATGCATGTATAAAAACAGATTTTTTCCCCCTCTTTTGTTTTGACATGAGAATATGTGCTTAACATTTTCATTTCATATCAAGTGTGTGTCATATTTCTTAAGAAACATGGGAAGAGATCTCTGGCTGTGGAAAGGATAATGTGAAAGGCATAAATAGCAGCTAGTCTCTGCAGATATGTACCTGTTCGTATTTAAATCGATGGATGTTTCTTTGCTGACTGAATAGAAAGCAGGATGAAGTCCTCAACTCTTTCTGAAAATCAATTAGATGAGTTCCTAATAGCCTTTCATGCCTTTGAAAATCTCTCTCTAAATAACTGTTGGAAATCAATCAAATAGTAGAGTTCAATTTATCTAAATAAATTCCACAATATTGTGTAAAACTAAAGGAAATATCTTTAATTTACTAGCTTTTTTTATTTATCTAAAATATTAAGTCATATCCAGGGCTGTCAAATCCCCTTGTTTTATTTGCTGAAACATGCAGGACTCAATATGTTCATGTGGCTCTGTGTGTATGTGAATTGTCTCTGCACTGTGAAGAATAGGGCTAGTACTACGAAGCTGAGAGATGAGAAATTGCTATATTGGGCATTGGACTGAAACACATTTAAAATAGAGGTTTTATATGGTACAGTAACAATTGAAAATTCTGTGCGTCTTTCAAGAAAATGTTGGAGGTGCTTTTAGAAGTTTTATAACCAATACTAAATTTGTCTGTTCAGTAATAGTGAATAACCTAAAATATTATCATTAAGGAAGACTAAACAAAAAGTAAAAACTGTGGCTCATTCTGATTTGAATTTATCTTGACTTTTCCATTTTTCCCAGGAGATTCAGCGACGGCCAAAAACTTCACAACAGAAGCTGGCAAATGTTGCAGCATAAGGTTTGCATAAAGTTAATTTTTCTATTTCTTCCCTATTGGCCTACTGTATTCCAGGGTCAATAATCTGTTTCCTTAAACTGCATTGCTGTTAGGTGTTATATTGACCTTGAGATCATATAATGCTGTGTTATATATTATGCTACTCTGTGCTATGTTTACATAGAGAACAGCATAGTATTTTGAAATCTTAGCTGGTTTTATGCCTGTATAGACTTAAAATTACAACATCAACATCTATTTTATGTGGTTAAGATACATTTACATAAATGAGATACATTAATGATTATATAAATTAAAATCCTATAATGTATGGAGTATATCAATGCATGCATGTAATACATACATAAATTATTAATAATTAATATAACACAGATACTGAGGTTATTACTTTTACATTTTAAGAAACTCAGATAGTGAGTCAAGTCCAAAGATACTTTAAATACCTTATGACTTTAATACAAACAGAGAAGAAAGAAGCTCCATGAAGAATTTCAAAACAGTTTTCTGAAGTGGTATTTCAGGAGTTATCATATATTACTTAATTATTAGGAGGAGAAGAATAATAAATATGAATGGAAATAAGGAACTCGTAATTGGTAACTATTTAATAAAAACAACTATGTGAGTATGTATTAGCCAAATATATGCAGTTTGTGGAAACTACTGAATACATTCTCTTCAAACTGAAAGTGGTAAAATTGGACCTTTATTCTGAGAACAAGCATGAAATACTAGCCTTGAGATAATTGTTTCGGAAAGTTATTTTAAGCTAATGAAAACAAGGTCATACAATAAAGGTGCCATTTCAACCATATAATAGTAATAAAATCAGCTAATGCAGAAGTGCATTCTGGCAAGAATAAATAAGAATTGCAAAGACTGATATGGCCAGTATGGAATACAGAAATGTATCCAAGTGAGTAAACATCAAATGAAGGATTATTCCCACTTGTGAAGAATCCATTCCAGCAGGAAATTGAACCATGGACTATTGCATCTGAAATTAGTAGGACTCCCTAGAGTGCTAAGAGGGAATCTGCAGGTTCTGTCATTGGTAGGCCAAAGATCTCTGTGCTGTACTGTAGTGCACAAAAGTATATGTCCCTCGGATTTCCTGTTTAGTCAAAGGTCTCATCTTAGAATGCTAATCAGAGCTCTGTGTTCTGTGTTTTCAAATGTGTAGGCTAAGTTCTCTATCCTGTTGTTTAGTGTTTGAACACAAGAAAGAAGATCTGATTATCTGAATGTTGTAAGATCAAAAATAGTGTCATATTCTGAAATGACTTAAAAGGAAAATAGAAGTTTCTAAAATGCTATAAAATGTACAAGCTTGCAGTAGTAACAGCATCAGAAAAAGAGAAAGGATAAGCACTGAAGGAAAAGTATTTTGTTTCATGTTTTGTTTGAAGTGGAAAGAGGCTATCCAAAGCAAATAACCAGACCTGTGAAACTAAGTGTCAGAAGACTGGCAAGGTGTGGAGGAGGGATATTTTGAACCTCAGAATAAAGACATTAGGTATACATCAAAATTGATTTTGTACTGAAGGACCTGCCAAAATGATGGTGCTAGAATATATTGATGCAGTAATATCCTAAATATATTGCGTATGTCTCAAACAATTTCCAGAACACTACTCTAGCACACTACAGAGCAAATAAATTATTCACGGATAATGAGTTGAAAAGAGAAAATATTTTCATATACTTTTGTTAATATGGTATAAAACCCAGAAAGAACTGCTGAACAAGGTATTGAAAAATTGGATACTTTTAACAAGACTGTGAGAGTCAGAAACAATGTTAATAATGTATGTATAATATCTGCCATAAAAATAAAAGCTTTTGTACTTGAAGACCTGAGCCTAATAATTCAAAATATATGTATTTTAACTGTTGTCATAGAGACAGGAGATAAGTAAGTGCAGATAAAATCATGAAATCATTATTTCTCTCAAACTGACTCTGAGTTTGGGTTACCAAGGGAAATTACTTTGGAGTTTGATTTTGTAGCTAAAATGAACTCCAAGAACTATGATAACTTCAACAGTAAATTATGTATATTCAGCCATGCAAAGAAAAAAGAGTCCTAGCACATCTCAAATGGATATAAATGAAGACATGCAAAGTCAACAGTCCCTTTGGAAACTGCAGTCAAACAACACAACCGTGTAGTACTTGGATATCATTTTTGCTTGGAAAAGGATTGCATTTGAGCAACCTGGTTTAGTGGTAGATGTTCCTGCCCATGGCAGGGGGTTTGGAATTAGATGATCTTTAAGATCCCTTCCAACCCAAACCATTCTATGATTCTTTAATTATGAGATTCTAAGTCTCTGGACTTAAGAGGTAATGTGGTATATAGTAATGATACTACAAAGGACTCTACAATTTTATTGGATTTTCTCGTTGACTTTGTATTAGCGGTGGGCTCACTGTTGTATATTATAATTTCCAGGAAAGTGTCTGGCTAGTGTCCTAGCTAAACTAGTTCTCACTATGCACACCCATTCTCAGCTGTATTCCCTTCTTTAATTGGACTGCGTGTTTGTATGCTCATGTGAAGCACTGGATCAGTCTTTTAGTAGTTTACCATGTAACCCTGCATCCAATCATATTAGCTTGATGAATGAGGAAGATTTTAGTCAGAGAGGTCACAGAAGTTCTTCTGTCCATGTGCTTATTCTTAGCTTATTCTTACTGCACGATAGGATATGTTAATTTCATCCGTTTTCACGAAGTTTTCACTGCATGGACCTAGAGAGAACATGTATGTACAGCATTAGGACTATTCTGTTAATTTTGCAAGCCTTCATAACTTCATTATTTTCAATGCTGTGTCCAAATGTGTAATACTAGTGGATTAGAGCTTGTCACACACAAACCTGTCCTAACATTTTTGAAGAATCTGACTTCTTAGCAGAATATCCCAGCAACCAGAACTGTTTAGAAGGGTCCAGTTAAGGTATGGTTAAGAATTTTTGCCAGCCTTTAATGAAAAAACATTGTTATAAAACTTGCAGTAACAGCTAGGAAACATAAAAATATGTTCAAGGTGATGAAAACAAAATTGGTATGTCCTCTGACATCAGATGATATGTGATTTGATTATATATCCAGAAAGAAAGCTTCATATTTATGACAGCTACATTTTCAGTAATGCAATAATGAATTGCAGCATATCCTTCCAGTGCTTTTTGACCCAATGAAACATAAGGGATTTTTCATTTTGTTTATTCTGTAACAAATGGCTGCGTGTGTGTGATAACACTGTAATAAACAGCATTGGTTTGTGCGATGTTAATGAAAAATCTCATCCGGAAAGTATGTTTATTTCAAGCAGATCAGATGTATTCATGATTTCATCTTTGGAGTGATGTGCAGACACTTGTACTGTAGAAATGTAGGCCTGATCACTTTAGACCTTCAGTCATAGTTGAAGTCAATATTGACAGTTGAAGTCAGTATTTGGTAACTTATTTACAATACTCAGTTAAAAAGTCTTATTCTTATTATTTTGTATGTATTGCACACATAAATAGGGGCCCTAGTCAGGAACAAGGGCTGTCCTATACAATGGATTATACAAATAGAAAGTGAAAAGATGCTGAAAGAAACTGAAGGTTTGTAAAATTCAGGTAAAAAACTGGTTGGACTAAGGTGTATACAGGTTAGTACAGAAAAAGAAAAAGAGTATTGGCTGGTATGATAGATAGTGATTTCATGATATCAGTGATTGAAAGCATTGCAAACTTTTGGGGAAGTGTCATGGAATTGGACAGTTTTAATGGAAGTGCTCCAGAGAGGTTGAAAAACTGGATCCTAACAGTGTAGGCAACTACTTACTGTGTCATGATGAGTAAGCAACACTGTAATGATGGCAAATAACTGTATCTTTTGTATAGTTTTTTAAAAACTTTTTTACAAGTAGAATACAAGGATGAGTACTCAAAAACTGGCAGAAGCTAAGCCATGCTTAAATGCATGCTAAAAACACATAAGGGGCAGTTGTGCAGAGTAACCATATCTCATTAAGCAGATACGTCCTTAAAAGAATTAACTGAAGTCCTTAACTGAATTTTATACTTTTAAAACAACAGAAATTAATTACTGTCTTCCATTTAGAAGAACAGTCAGTTCCATCAGTGCAAACAAATGATTGCACTTAAAACTGCCTTGATAGTTACCTCTACCAACCTTTATTATAGGTGGTACGTAAAGGAAAAAACAAAACAAAACAAAAAAAACTTTCACTTTCAAAGTCAATCTTGAGGTGAAGGGTTAAGAGAAAATCTTTTTTATGTAAACAGTAGATGTACTGGGTTTATGTCCTTGAAATATGGACAGTAGTTATAAAACCCCTCTATGTCTTTATTTCAGAGGAAGAATGCAGCTGCACAATAATGTATTAAAAAAACATTTCAGAGTAAAATGCATGCTGAAATCCAAGTGATGTCATTTGTCTTATAATTTTGACACTAAGCAAAAAAAAAAAACTTCAATAATAATTTTGGTTTTGAACCAATGATCTTAATATGTCCCTTCTCTCAATGTGTTTGACAAAAAACCAACCAACCAACCAAACAAACAAAAAAAACAAACACAAAAACAACCAAATGTACCATCAGACAAAAAGTCCTTAATTGGTTTGTAACCCAGCACATCATGAAAGCTCTAACAGTTATGTTCTGTGGCTGCAGTTTGACTTTGAATGTAAATGCTCAAGCTTTTGGTAGTCCATTGCTTACACAGTGCTGCAGCTGTATAAAATTACTTACAATGTCAGCAGGAACTGCAGATGCACATGGGATGTTGGGGTGGACATGGATCTCAGTGACCTGCGGAAGAGGGTGAACAGTAGCATCTTCAGGTCAGTTTCTGGAGTTTTTATGATTGTAATAGCCCATATCCATTTGTCTTTATCTGCATACACTCGCACATACACACTCAGTAGTCAAGGCATGTCCTTTTTATAAAAACCTTTATGTTGCACAATTATGCCATTTCTAAACTATTTAGGTAGTATCTATCAACCGGGAAGATACACATTAAAGAGAAATCTTCATGCTTCCAGAAGGAGGAACAGAACTCTTCTGTTGTGAAAGCCAGCTGCATGTGCGTTTCTACAGTTGTTTATACAGTAGGTGGTGATTTATTAGGCCATTATTATGTGTGTAATAGTCCAAAATAAAAGGTGATTTGACACTTGGCAAAAATAATAGATTTAGCGCATTCTATGTTTGCTGATAACTTTAAAACCTTAAAAAGTGTTCATCCATAGATTTTGGATCATGACAAACTGATGGCTTGAATGATTGTAGGGATAGAACCTCCAATTTTATATACATGTGTATGATGCATATTGCAATATTTTTATTTACACAAAATCAGAAAAAAATGGTCTACAGAATGCATGCCTATCTCCCACAAATCAGCTAGTGCCAGCCATACACACCTGCACAGCTGTGTGTTATTTTTTTTGTTCTAAGAGATGTCTAAACTCAAAGTAGATAGGCAGAGTTCCTATAGCTACTCTTCACTTAGCTACTCCTTTTATACATGGATACAGATAGGAATTGTAATTGTATGTGTTTAAACATGGCTGTTCTAAGGAAGTAATCAAAATGTCTGTACAAAATAAGAGAGAAAAAGGGCAAGCATAATGTGGAGTCACATTTTGCTTTTCAAATGTTAATAAAGAAGGGGAAAAGCAGAAAATCTTTATTTTTAAATGATTTTTCAGACTTAATTGGTTAAAAAACCTTCAGGTATGAAAATGTATTCAATTCAAAGCAGTCCAATTTTCCATTTCAAATAACTATATTATTGCAGCATCCTTAGATCAACAAAAAGGTGGAAAAACTTGACTGCCAAAAAATTATATGAGCCAAGGGAAATATTTTGCTATATAAGGCTGTGAAAGCTAGTTATGTAAAAAAAATTCCACCAGCAAGAACAAGAAACAGTACAGCAAACAACTAGATAGGTACTGAGATGTGTAAAAGGAAAATAAAGTGTAATGTTTCCCCTGTTGGCAGGGGAAGAGAAAAATGAGACAGAGATTGACAGTCCAGGGCATTTCATGAGCTGTTGGAAGAACGAATCTCTGTTAAAAGAAGGCATGTCCTGCCAGAGATAAGATACTTCGGTCATACAAAGCAAAACCAAATGCTCTAAAACTAATATAGATTGATCTGGTTAACCAGTGATATTTACATAATTAATTGATACAGCACCATTTCATCTCTTTAAATTTCCAGTTGTATAGATGACCGATGTCGATGATAATGATAGAGGAAGAAGGCATTATATACTGTTATAAACTCATGTTTACCTCCAAGGTATTTTTCCCCTGAATGAAACAGCACACAATAATTTCATGAAGATATCCTTTCAGTATATGTTTATTTATTTATTCTTTATTATGAAGTATAGGAGCAATGTCCTCTTCATTTTGCAAAATATAGCTTAATAGGACTCAGTTACTCAGTTAATAAATCAGTAGCAGTCTGGAATGCTGGTAAGATGCCAGTGAGGCTTACGGTTTTCCACTTGAAATCCAATTTGCACATACATTTAAGGGTTTTGGCATTTTTTTTTTTAATATTTTATAGGAAAGCATTATATTTCTAGCTAGTTTCCACCAATGTGCTATATAAATAGTTACATATACTGTCCTTCCCTCTCCTCCCCTCCCCTGGCTGTATTGCTAAATGTAATCATGGCTTGCGTAGTTACTTTAAAAAAAAAAAAAAAAATCTCATTTTTACAGGTTTCTGGGTTGGGTTGAAATAGGATCTAATGTTCTGATGAATTGGCTTTCATCTTCATCACCTCCCTGACTTTTGCTGCAAGTATAGAAAAGAAATGCTGGCAGGTTCATACTAGTCCTGCACTGAAACACATGAATAAATGAAAATGGCCAAAGGAAGTACTGGAAAGAAAGTGACCTGTTATCCTGTTACAAAGTCAGTTTTATTCCAAATCTTTACAAAACGGGGAAAAAAAAAAAGTTTTATTTTTTTCAGATGAAAACAAGTCCTACAGCCACCTTTATCATAAATAGGATACTTTTATATTGTACTTTGCAAGGAAAATGGCAACTTGTTTTGCCTCTACACTGAGCATGCTGGGCTCTTGGAACATAATGAATATGGAGACAGTTTGAGCTAGCGGTGACAAGCCCACGTTACTAATAGGTTAAGCTTGGTTATAGTCCTATGTAGGGGTGTAAAGTGACTCTTCTGTGTATTCAGTTTGGCAAGGTGTTTTTTTTTTTCATTTTGGACAGAAGAATGAACATTTTTTCCCTTATGATCTGCCTTTTTGATATGCAAATTCCCTGTTCAGCTTCATAGAAAATATGATAAGCTGACTTGGTCATAATTATAAATAACTATATAGAAGAAAAACAGCTGACTAGTAGAGAATCCTTTAGTTACCAGGAAAAAACCATAAAATCCAATGATTAAAAGTTGAAAGTAGATAAATTGAAATTATAAATTTGGTACAAAAAATATTCATTACGATTTGGATCAATGTATCTCCTAGAATATAGGAGAAATATTCTATCACCTAAATTATTCAGCTGGCAGGGGTTTTGCTGTATAGCTGAAGCACATTTTGTGAATTGACGCAGGAATTGCTATTCAAAGGCCAACCTTTGAGTTCTAGGAGGCTAGAATAGTTCACAGGAGCTGGATTTTAGTCTTTAGTCTCTGAATTCCTGGTGAGAGTTCTTGCCCTGAATTTTGTCATTAGAAATCTTATTAGCCAACCACAGAAAACAGAGAGGGGAGAAATAAGGGCACCTGTTGTTCCCCGTAGTTCTCTGCCCACCAAAGAGAAATTAAAAACAACAACAACAACAACAAAACAAAACATAAACATGACATAGTAGGAGGTAGTAAAGTAAATAAATGATTTTGAAACAGAAAAACTACTTTCTAAAAGGGGGAGGATAAAACCCCAAAACAAATATCCATTTACTGGAGAAAAAAAAAAAAGTTCCAGAAGGTAAATCACTAATGAGTCTGCCATAATCCTTGTGGTAATTTTGTAGGCTTGTATCCTGTTACTAGGGTTTTCTTCAAAAATAATTGTGTGTTCTGGGGAGTCTCAATGGAACGGAGGGTTCATGAAGTTTTTGGGCAGTACCAACTGCTCAGCTAAACATCTAAACTCCTGGAAGGTTGTCTAAAGTCCACATAGTCTATAGTCCAATGCAAGGCTTTACTAAAATTTCTATTCAAGAAACACAGAGCAAAGATAATCTTTAGCATATGCAAAAATATCAAGCAATTATTGTCAATGGCCCTAAGATGATGTTTTACTTCAAAATATACCTGATGAAAATTCTGCAGGTGATAATTGAGTATCTCAAATATGTTGCTATTACCTAGCAGCAAGACCAGTATTACAACAGGTGCAACATTATTAAAGGGTCGGTTATCTGTAATAATTAAATTTCATGAAAGAATCATAACTTGGCAATCAACAGCGGGCAAAAACATAAAATCAGTCATTCTAGTTAGACAATTTGACTTTGATATCAGGATAAACTGTTGTCCAGGCAATTAAATGAAGAAAAAGGCAACGATAGGAATTCTTACCTATTCTTAATTTTTCCATTATATATGCCTAATTCAGGAACTCTAGAATATTTACCTAGGTATACTGTCTTCTACTTCTCCTAATTGCTGGATTTTTAAATATTTAGATTTTGAGACTAAATGGATAATATATTTTTTTCTCTCTCTCTCTTTTTTTTTTTTTTTGCTTACTGCCTAATTGTGTGATTTAATTTTATTTATTCACTGTAATTTGGAAAATGACTAATAACTTGACTAATAACATCTGTTAATAATTACATTTCAAAACCTACACCCTGTCAGTGCTAAACTTCCTCAAACTGCCTTCTGCCCCTGGTATTTACTGTACTGTTACTACAGAGTCTTGCTTTGTTCATGAATTTCCATGTGTTGTGATTCAGGCATATGTCAGTATCTTAAAACATTGCATTTTCCATAGGTACTGTATGACTAACAAAAGAAAACAGTCTGAAAACATAAATGATTTGATTTAGCGCAAGCCTGCCGTATAAGGAAAAATCTTACCTATTGTTTTAACATTCAGAGCATGTCATCTAAAACCAAAGGATGTGCAAAAGGCAATGCATTGCTAAAATAGCCGCAATAGTGCACATTTCTACAACCGCTCTTTTCTCTCTGTCAGAGAATCCTGCATATAAGGCAAGTCTCCACCTGGCAAATTATGACAGTTTTCCTCAATTACACATCTCTTACAAGATGCACCATGATCAACTCTATCTAAAAAGAGTATATTGTTTCCATTATAGTTGGACATTTACATTAAAACACAAATAGTTTATTTGCTCATCTGTCTTCCTGGCTTGAGGCCAGTAGCTTTCCTGTTTTTTATTAGGTGCAGCATAATCTAAAATAGAATCTGAATAAAATAATTGACCAAGAATGTAGCTCCAGATAATATTGTCCGTGTGCCCTACTCTGTCTTTCCCTTTTTGTCTCTCCCTAGGGGAAAAGCAGTTATCTTCCTTATGTTAAATCCAGTTTTTCTCCACAGCTATCATGTAAATCTTGGCATCAGTCTCACAGCAGAATAGAAAGTCAAATCAGCAGGAAACTTCCACATAAGAGCAACAGGCAGCCCCAGGAGGAAAAAAACCTAACAACCCAACAACAAAAAAACCACCACCAACAACAAAAATATCCTCTCAAACTCTTCCATTTATTTTCTCTCAAAAATAAGAGTTCTACTCATTAAAACACTCCAATTTTCTTGTGATTTTTAAGATAATATGCCTTCAGAGAATAACATTGTTCAGCAGACTTGCCAGCCTTCCAAGGCGTTTTATTTCAAAGCCTTTTTCGGAATAAACAAATCTGTAAAGAGAACAAATTGATGTTTCTGCTTTTCCTAGTGTTCTGCATACAGGCCATACAAGCTGTCTTCTCTCAAAATGGGTCAAGCCTTAAATTACTGATTTAAAGTAACAAAAAAATTGTTGTGTGTAGCTGTTGGGATGGATTTTGCATATTTTTCCTAAAGACAAACTTTAAAGCCACAAAAAAATATTTTGAGTTCTTTATTATGACAGTTCTACATATTCAAAAATATTACTATCAATTTTATTATGGGTACTTTTAATGTTTAGAGGTATGGAAAAGGAAAATAAGTATAATACAAATAACTACCATATAAGCATAATGACAACATAATGAATCCAGAAGTGTGGTTTGTAATTGAATTTGAACGTACTGGACTGATGTACAAAACATCTTTGTATCCAGTTACTACATTCCGCAAGAGCTTACTTTAGCATGAATTAGTTCTTTAAGCTATTACGAACTATCTTACTTGTACTAAACTTGATTTGTCCTCCTCAAAGTGAGAGAACGATTTACCAAGGTTATAAAATACAGAATGCATACTTAGATATAAAGATTGTTTATCACCTTTTAATGTAGGAAGTAGGCCTGGGCATTGCTGTGAAGAAGAGCTCAAAGCATGCACAAGTGCAGTCAGATCCCTTGTTAGGGGGGTTCCTGTATTCTTTCTGGGTTGGCACCTGAGTGACAATTGAAAATTCCCTAGTCATAGGGAATGACAAATCACGTTACGGAGAATCAGAATTACACTGAATTTTGCCACTAAATTGACCTAAACACGAATACTTAACTTTGTGGATAACCACAGTGCTCTGCCTATGTCAGCACTCCCACTGGTCTAACAGTAAGAGTCAAAACATCTTGCAGCATGGACAGGCTGAGAGGAGAAGTAAGCAATTAGATCAGGAAGTAGCACCAGTGCCACATGTCCCAAATAGCTTTCAGTGGTTTGAGATATTCAGTAGAATATATCAGAAACATGCTTACAAAGCCAGTATCCACAAATAGAGTAAATTAAGAACAGAAACTGTTAGCATAGATCAGAGGGGAGAACATTACTTTTTGATGATTTGAAATCCAAACTGGCATTAATGTTCATTTTTTTTCTGGGCCAAATTTAATATAAGACTACAAAATCAAGTGGCAGAAGTTAGTTTCATTTTTTTCCCCCCTACTTCTTGCTACTTTTGTATCTTTTTTATGAGCTTCTCCCTAAACTTTCATGCTCTCATTCTTTTTATTGCTTCTTTTAATTAAGCTTCTACTGGCACAGGAGTTACAAACAGCAGTTTAAGAAATCTGTAGAGCAGCATATATTTTCCAGTATCAGAGGGATGAAGAAATATCATATTTCAATTGTCCCATATAAGTGAATATAAAAATAAATATATACATTATGATATGATTGTGTGTTTTACGTCTACTAAACTTGAAATTTTATTTTAAAGCAGATGACTCATTGTATCATCTAAAGCAGGGATAGACTAGCATCTGCCAACAGCCATTGTGGTAGTGCTTGCCACCTAGTGGATTAGTGCTTGTGTACACGTATAATGAGAAAAACCATCTGCTACGAGAGTGTTTGCAAATCTGCATATTTAATAATATCCTGCAGACTTTTTGTACAGCTGGATGGAATTGTATTTTGAATGAAATACCGTTGAATATTGAAATTTAAATTGCAAACATTTTAGTATTTTTTATCTATTTTCTTACAGCTGTATTTATACCTATTGCTTGACCTAATTTGTGATGGGCAAAAGATGGACTTCCTTTGTGTTTGTTGTAGTTCATAGACTTTAAATAACATACCAGTTGGTCTAGTAAAAGACTTGAGAGTCCAGAGTCAGTAATTTTGCTGACTTAAAGACAGTGGAAAAGACATGTATAGTACCTACAGCCTCAGCTTAATGCCCCGTTTTTAAAATCTTTTGATGTTATGCCATAGCCTTTGATTTAAATAGGCATGGTACATTCTCCTCCAATCAAGGACAAACTGAAATGAAAAATGATATGTTTGCATAATGTAGGTTTTAAAAGGCATCAATGCCTTTTACTTGTAAAATTTACTTCTACAATGCCATATCTTACTACAAAATGCCTGTCTTAATAGAAGGAATTTCACCCATTTGTGGAGTAGAATATAGCATTTTTTCAACTCCCCTGAACACGAGTATATTTTAGGAGAAGGTGCATCTAATATTACACCAGAATAAAGGTACAACAGAAGAAAGTGAAACAGAATGAAAATTATGACCAAAATTTAAAATTTGATCAGTATATAGTGGTTATTTTTTTATTATTATTTTTTTTTAATAGCAGAAAAGAACAGTGAAGTCTACAGCACATATAACTCCTCAGATTAGTTGTAGGATGAGATTCCACATTTATCTGTATAGCAGAAACCTTAGTTATGAAGTTTAACCTTTTTATTTAATGCAGTTGTTTGGCATTGCTACTATTCAGCAAATACACAGGTGGTTGAATTAGATCCATAGTGAATGAATGATTTTACTGGGACTTAGCCTTAGACTTTTTGAAGAAGAGTCATATAATTAAGAGATCTAAATAATGCTTAAGATTAAAATAGTAGAGTATATAGTGTAAAGTAAATCCACCTAGAACTTCATTGCTTTGTCATTGACCATGGCCTGAATTTCTGTGCCTGAAGAACCAGTTTGCACATTTCAGAGGCAGGGTGGGAGCCAAGTAGTCAGTACACATGGCCATGGATGCAACCGTAAACTCAAGCCTCAAGCTGACATGTATTGGTTGGTAGTTTGCAATGACCACAAGTGTCAAACCTGAGCTAATTGAAATTTATACTAGTTGTTTCTTCTTCTGTCAGAGCTAGCTTATTTTTTTTGAGTTCTGTTATCTGCATTGAGTAACTGGATTTTCTCATTTTACCTCCCCTCTTCTACAAGTTGCATTACTTGGAGTGGTTTTCATCCATTTTGTTGACCCATACTTATCTCTTCCTATGTTGTAATTTACTCTTTATTACATCCCACTAGTCTTAAAGAGATCAAAGGTGTTGCTCATACCATAATACAATGCAAAAAATCTGTATATAAGGATTCCATCATATATTTGCAGAAAACACGCCTGCACACAAATGCAGTCCCCCCCCCCCCCCCCAACTTTGATTCCTCTCTTTTAAGTGTGAATATAATTCAGCTTGTATTGAATTTTGAAATGACCAACATACTGAGAAGATATAGAGTATTTTATCAGAAAGGCCCTCCAGCAGAAGACAGTTAAGAGAAGTTATCAGATACAGGGAATTGGTTTGAATGCAGCAAAATGAGGTTTGACTACAGCAAGTATTCTGTTGTAGTAATGATTGTAACAGTATTTTTTTACTCCTCCATGATTGTGATCATGTTAGAAAGGTTTAGCAAACAAATGTACATGTATGATATCCAGGAGTAATGAGTTTATGCTTTACACTCTGAGAAGATTTTCCAATTACTCTTAACCAAAGTCAAGAACATACTTTAATTCTTACTTTGTTGCAGATCTGGTCATACAGATGGTTTTGTTATTTATAGCATTTTATGATCAATAACCTATTGATGAGTAACTTGATGTGTGGATACATTTTTATATGTATGCGTATATCATTTCTCAGTTTGGGTCAGAACATTCTGTGAGTTCACAACATCTGCTCTGTGTTGTTTGCCTGTTGCTATGTGTCTGAGGGTATTTGGATCTTACAGCATGTTATGTGACCATTTAACAGTCATACATCAGAATTTATGATCTTTCCTTATTTGCAATGGCAATCTCATGCCTGAGGATATTTTTTCCCCTCTTACAACTGCTATGGGAAAGTTCTAGTATCATCACGAGGTGTAATACAGATTTTCTTTAAACAGTGAACTCCTTCATTTTCCATTGTATACTGATTATCCTTCTAGTACTACACAGTACATAAATTTCTTGAGGAATATCATCAGCAATACTTGGAATATTTTAATAAATAAAAAAAAAGAAATAGTGTAAAATATCCTCCTATTTTCAAAAAAAGTAATCATATGAGTAATTCAATCTTTTGCCAAATTTAAAAAGTTGTGTTTTAGTACCATAATATAAATCTGCACTCAGTGGTATCATAAGCTTGAAAATTCTTTTTTATTAACATAAAACAGAGTAAGAAAATATACATTGTAATTAAACATTTGCTTTAATCTACAAGTAAGTAAGGCAAGTAACAAAACAATAAAATAATTCTTTACGTTCTTGTGAACAATTAGAAACAGAGGAAAGATTTTTCAGATATGAAAACAAAAGGAAGTCTTTCGTATTAGAAAATATTTGGCAATATCAGATACTCTCTCAATAAAATATCCAAGTTTATAAGTAATCCATATTTACAATATCATATGCAATCTTCATGGCTACATGTAGTAAGATGTGTACATATAATTACTGTACATTCAATTTTAAAATCTAATTTGCACACCATTATCTTTCAGTTTCATTAATGTCAGAAAAAACACTGTTCTGCCTTTGTGTTCAGTACAGCAAGACAGCAAGTATATTAAAAGTAATTATTTTTTCAGACATCTTAAAAATAGTACTTTTATTGGTAGGTTTTGTAACTTCCTGTTTTAATGGGAATTCAAACTTGGACTGTAAGCTGTACAATCATGTCCCTGTAAAAACGTAACAATGTAGAAGATGTTCGCACATGCCAAAAACTGGTAAAAAAGCTAGAATTATAACTTCTTTTTATATCTCTGAAAATGCACCCTTTTTATTTCCTGTGTTGATACCACTGCACATAACTACAGGTAAAAAAAAAATAAAAAAATCTGTATGAAAGAAAAAGTGATGGAAGGCCCCTTTGAGAAGTGGCTGTATGAGTACATTTTTTTCCAAAGAAAATTACTCTCCCAAGTCCTATGTATTTTTATTTAGCACTTGAACTAACCTTATATGTTGCAAGGATACTTACAGATCTTTTAAATCAATTTAGAGCAGAAGCCAAAGTCTATAGCATGTTGAGGCTACTTTAAATGGCACACACTAAGGTTGAGCAAGGTTTTGGAGCTTGGAGCTACTCCCAGGGACCCTCCAAAGTTCAAAGCAGCCAGAAGCCCACACCACACAAACGAAATATCACTGATTACCTGCTTGTAACGATAATTGCCCAGAATGGAATCTCCCAGCTCCCATTGAGTTTCTTACCATTGTGTTTATCCTCAAAGTTGAAAAACAAAAATAGAGTCTGACAGACTACCTCCAAAAGTTTGCTAATCCTTGTTTTTCAATTAGTTTTATATCATCAGAATAGAGAAGTAAAGAAACGCCACCTTTCTTTTTCAAGTGTCATGAACAGTTTGTGGAATAAAATGGAAAACAAAAGGCTGGTTACTGTAGCTTAAATTTAAACAGCATGTTCACCCAGAAGTTGTTATTTTGATACTTCTAAGTCAGTGTTGTAACAAAGGAAATAAAAGGGTTTTTTTCTTCCCAATATACAATACGGTTAGAGTTTATTCCAGAACAGTCCTTGGACTACCTTGCACACATGCACACACTTTATATTAGATGACTCAGTGCTATGCAAGGATTGAATGGGCTCATGTTCAAACATAGATGAGACTCAGCAACAAAGCAATACACACCAACTTAAAGTTGCCTGTGGTCCTCGTGTTGTGAATTGCATACATGAACTCATACTTCAAAAGCATTAACAGAGCATCTCACACAAAGACTAGATGTGCATCCACCAGCTGTAACAAAATGCTTACTGATTTCACCAGAAACACAGGCTTATTTGAGCAGAACACAAAGAGATCACAAGAAAAAATGGTAGCACAGTTTAGTGTTCTCCAGAAGCTACAGCAAATCCCTTTTGCTACTTAATATGTAATATACACAGTAGGATGCATAACATCATGTCAGTTGAGCACTCATTTCAAGTAAAACAAATGTTCTCATTTTTCTTTCAGAAAGCTGCTAGTAGTACTGCTTGGATTTTATGCTGTAGCTGCCCAGAACAATTTTAGGGAAAACAAACGATTGTGTAGAGCTTGAAAAACAAGGAAAAAGCTGTCCAATCCATTGTGCACACTGGGACTGGACAAGCGTTTTCTCACATGAAACAGGTCACCAATGCTAGATGGGTCTTAAGCATCCACATGTATATGTAAGTGAAAGCAGAACTCTGGGATGTAGTCCTTGAGTACCAAATAGCACAATAGGTAACTTTTTTTTTTTTTCTAATAATGTGCTCTGCTAGCTTTCTATACTGCACTCACCAAATAATTAAATGTTATCACAAATCAAATAACAGGAACTGAGGTGCTTTTTGTCAAAGATGCAAAATAATGCATAACCAAAATTGTTTGTATTAATGCAACACTAACTACAAAAATATGTATTTGCCAAAGTTTAATATGTTTGAATATTTTAATTAGATAGATGCAAATTTATCTAGCCTTAAAAAGGAAATGATCTAATGCCTGAAACAGTCTATGCAACATGAAGAATGGTAAATTTAGAACAGGTATTGCAGTTACCAAGATGACTTTTAATGGGTTCTGTAGCGTTTAGAAGACATTATAATAGAAAGGCTCGTCACTTTGGAAATGTGCAATCAAAATAATCTATTACAATTATTCTTCTGTGGTAATAAAAAAGTATTGTTTGTATCTGTGAAAGAACTGAATGAGCATAATACATTAATACACTGATTACTAGAAAGAACTATAAAACTAAAGTGCCAGTAGAGACTTGAACTGCATTATTTAACGCTTTAATTTCAAATAAAAGAGGTCAGAGTTAATGTAGCTTGCTTGTAGACTAAATTATGTCTTAATTCTTATCACAATAATGACTGTGACACCAGTACAGAGATGGCAAAATCAGCTTTCAGTTAACTGGTAGTATTTTAATCAAATCAGCAAAGCTCATCTGTTTCTTGGCAGAAAACATCTCTCACTTCAAGCTCCTTTCTTATCTGATATCACTACCAGTCTACTCTGGTTTCTAACCAACTAATTTCTAGTCTACTGCCATAAATCAATAGGAACTGTACGATCAAATCAAGATAGTAAAATGCTGCCTTCTGGGATAGAAAGAAGATTTGGTTAAGCAATACATATTTTTCTAAGTGCGTATCTATAGCTTTCCAAGACAAATTCTTGGAAGCATTGCAGTTTCCTAAGATTTCAGTAAAGTATATGTTATCTCTATAAAATATATATATTTGGTAGAAATTCAACAGATACATTCTGATTACAATCAAACAAACAACAAAAAACTCCATGAAGTTTTAAAAAGCCACATAACATTTCACTATGATAACAGGCAAATTGTTCTATTTCTTTGTCTGAATTCAAAATTTTAGACTAAAAACTTGTACAGTGCAACTCTGCAAAGTGCTGAGTGACCTCAAAGCCTATAGGTCTTAGTTGTTTGTGAGGGGTTAGTCAACTTGAGAAATCAAGTCCTTAAAAAAGTAAACGTTAGCATGGGCTTACAGCTAAATTCTGTTCTCTGGTACACGTCACAGCTTTCATTCATACCTGTAAAATCTCTCAGAACATAATTTAGTCTCCATAACTTTTCATGACTGTAAGAGATAAAAACATTAATTTAAAAAGTGACGTGGAAAACGTGTTCCCATTATGCAATGCCATTCATTTTTCTTTAAATGAGGACTGAGCATGAACCAATATAATGTGTTTGGGACTCACTGGAATTTAAATTCATATGCAGAAAGCTTGAATGTCTTTGAGCAAGCCATACTGTAAATAAAATTGCAACCTATATATATATCTCCATATAACCGAGTTGGAAGGAACAGGCTTTTGGGCAGTATACTAGTACTGCTTTTCTATGTATTTTCTTTACATAGTTGATCGTTGGCCTGCTTCATCAAGTTTGAAGTTTCGTTTTCTGGCCGCATCACTGTTGAACCCCGCGTCAGATCTGTCTGCATTACTGCAATCCGTCATGGTAGATTCTGCCTCCACGCCTTCCGGAGCCCCGCCGTTGGGCCGCTGAACTTTAGTGCTTTCTTCTGGTGGGCGCTTCCAGTGAGGCCTGCTTGCCATCCACAAAATAAGCGCACCAAATGTGACAATCAAGAGACCAAGACAGTTGACAAAAATTGCCTCTGGTGGGGATTCACTATATGCAGAACTTTTCATTTGCAAAGAGAAAAAAAAAAAAAAAAGTTGTTTTAAAGACAATCCTGGTCTAAACCAGCAGTCCTCTGATAGATAAGAGGTCTTTTTAAAAAACAAAACCAAAGAATGTCCCAATACTAGATCATTACTGTTCTATACAAACAGAATTACAGTATGCAATGAATAAATTTAATAAACAGGTGGGAAAAAAAAAAAATACTTACAGAGAAAATATAAGCTTTTCTGTGATTCCCATGAGAGCTGATGCAATCACTGCTACAAAGATGAGGAGACCCGAATAAACATGGATTGGCATGAGAGCCGCTCGGAGAGGAACTGGAGCAAATGGGAGCAGAAAGACAGCAAAGCCCAAGAAAAGCTAAACACAAAACAGATTAATGGTTAAAGCTTTAGGGAAAACAAGCTGCATGTCTCAGTCACAATCAAAACCATTATAAAAATTGAAATTTGAGATGTTTTCAGGTACAAATTTGACAAGAATTGGCATTTTTATTTTTGAATGGGTTTCCTTGCAAAACCAAGGCAATCATTCCGGATTAGTGCCCGGGAAGCAGACGTTAGATATTTGATAAATAATCCCACCTCATATCAGTGTCCAAACTTACTGGTAATGCTAAAACTGCTACCAATCTGAGTATAGGAAACGCAAGTTTTCACTGTCAATAACTCAATCAGATATTAAAGGAATGACTAGCTACATGTTTACAGTCCCTTCAATTTCAAGTCCTATTCTCCCCTCCTGTTAGGGATTTACACATAAATGAAGATCAGAAGGCAGTTTAACCTTTTGTCTTGAGTGGTCTAAAGAATTTTACCCAGTTAGAGCTTTCTATAAATTAAAGGACACGCCTCTAGAAGGGCAGTTGTCTACTGGCATTACAGAGTGAAGATGTGTGTGGGTAGCGTGAAGCTGTTCAGGGCCACGAGTCCTCCCATTAGTGCTACGTCTGTGACAGAGGAGAGTGCATCATGTCACATGGTGTTTTCAGTCACAGGCTTGCACTGGCACCTTAAGGCTGCATCCTTTCTTTAGTTTGTTCTCCCTTAACTTAACCCTGCTGCTAAATGAGAAGTAGTACGTGAATTTGTATTTCAAATTGTTTTCATTTCCAGCCTTCATTCTTGTTTTGTCTTTCCATGTTGGATTAAAGAGCTGGTTATTTTCTCCCAGGGAAGCTTTTTAATACACCTTAATCAAGTCATGTCTTAATCTCCTTCTATATCTGCTAAACAATTGGAGCTTTTTAAGTCTTTCACTAGAAGACAGTTTTTCTAGCTCTCAAATTACTTTTCCAGATTTTCTTTGCATTTTTTTTTGAAATTAAAAGTTAAAAAATGTATTCCATAGTATTGCGTACTGGTTTCTTCAGGCACTTCTTTCCAGAGTCACTGCTTTCCAAGAAATGGTGTCCATTTGACATTTCTGTCCTATTGGTGTCCTTGTGCTGTACTATATTAATATACATTGGCTTAAATATAATATATGTACACTACTATTCCTGCAGGTCTAGTATTATGTGAGCATCCCCCCTCAATAATTTATTAATTTTGAGAGTTTAATTAAATTAGTTTAATTTAAGTTAAAATTAAATTAATTAAGTTTAATTAATTTCTTTAATTTTGAGGAAATGAAGACATTTCCACTAACGGAAATGCTGTTTTATGACTCTTTCCTAACAATATTTCTCAATCGCTTCAAAAATATCAGTCTGACTAGAGACTTACTTCCCCGTTTGGAAGAAGTCACATCACTATTCTATTGATCAAACAGACAAGGCATTTAGTTAAGTGCCATTGATCATGTTTAGAGTAGCAAAATGAAAAGCAGATGTTATTCACAGTTCTTCATCTTAACCATTAGAAAAAAATACTGATAGTGGCAGCAGAGATTTCCCTGAAATAACTGCTATTAAGATGAGGAAAATCTGAACATTATTCTCTTATTCATTAGCTGTAGTTGTTCAACTATAAAGTATATAGTTAACAATGCGGCAATATGCCTTCTTTTTTTTTCCTGAGTGTTAAAAACACTGTTCCAATACTAGTCCTAGCCTGAGCAGTGAAGGACAAAAGCATTAATGCCCCACACATAAGATTTCTTCTTCCTAGTTAACTGTTTTCTATTTCTACAAAATAGAAGGACTTCAGAATTTTAGGCACAGAAACATTACAGCTGTATGTGTACGCTACATGTCAGGGCACACCTGCTCTTTCTCTAAGCCAAATGCAAAATATATCAAGTTAGTTCCTTTTAAATTATGGTAACTCCAACTCTCTGGCAATAGGAGCAGTTAAAAGCAAGCACATGAACATTTATCAAAGATTTGCTGATTCAGAAAAACTGTTTTCTCTATAGTAACTAATTTAATGTCAGAGCCTTTAGGTCTGCACTGCCCCCTGCTGCGCTCGTTGTGGTGATAGAGAAGTCCTGAGACCAAGAAAAAATTTTAAATTTATAAACTTATGCTAACTGCAAAAGAAACATCAACAACAAAAAAGGGAAAAGCAATTACTTCATTTGAAAATTCCTCAATAAAAGCTCTGTTTAAATATGCTACCAACAAACCAAATCACTTGCTTTAACTTCAACAGTTTATAGAACTTAGAAAAACACTACTGTATAATTGAACAGTAAATAAACCCAGCAAGTAAACAAAACATGCTTTAAAATACTTTTTTCCTTGAGGTCAAGGATCCAGTACTTGCTCATTTACATGCTAATTTGCCAAATCACAGAATTTAAGATGGGTATCCTAATAGTTAAGAGCATATTGTAGAATTGCAGGATATGATATATTATTATTTAGGGCCTATAGTACCTGAATTACTCAACACGTTCTTTAGCTTTACAATCGGTTTAAAGATACAGTTAGATTCTGACCTGGAGAGAATAAAATATAACAGCAGTCAGCCCAATCCAGCTGTGCAGACTGTACATGTTGGGAATATTCCTGGCATTGTGATATTCAAACACGGCTACCATAGAAACAATGGCAAGAATCATAGCTATGGTATTTAATCCAGCATGTATGAACTTCATTAGGAGTTTGCTGCACTTCCAGGTCCAAGGTAACCTGTACACAATAATGGCTAAAGAAAGAAGAGAAACAAGATGTTATGCCTTACAGTATAGCTTCTCTAAGATTTCGATAATCATGCATCATTCACATATTTCTATTGTAAATTAGGGAAAATCTGACCTTTAATCCTTAAAAAAAAAAAAAAAAAATCTATTAAAAAGCTTTTTCTTCTACATAGCCTAACACATAGCATATTCCAAATATACAACTGAGGCGTAAATATAGCTTTTAGGGAAATTTATTCCTAACTTTTTGAAAAATTCAAGTGTGTTTCAAAAAAGTACCAGTAAAAAACTTGTCATCTTTTCCTTGTTACTTAAGTTGATCTAACAGGAAGTCTGCATAGGATTTCGATTTTTTTGCTACTAGCCAGATTGGAGGAATAAGGCCTAATTCTTATATCCAGAAGATCACACACTGAGAAAGGGTGCAAGATTTTTTTTTTTTTAATGTTTATTCTCTTTGCAACTTTTCGTGATGCTATTTACTAATTACATAGATATTTATATAGCTGTATCTATTACCTTGATATTAGTAGGACTGTTTTAGACAGGAAAGGGCTACCCAGCATAAGGGAATCATAATCCTACTTTAAGAAATAATAGGATCTAGCAGCTACAACTCTTGAAACACTTAAATGCAAGTAAGCCTGGAGCACTCCTCTTTCCTCGAGGTCCTCACTGCTCCTTCGCTGCCATGACTGACCCCTGTCTGTTGCACACAGACCAGACCAGATCACTGAAGCCCCAGGTACTTCTGAATAAAAACTTGTAGTATTTCTGGATGTGTGCTATACACACAAGTACATTCAGATAACAGGGGACAAATATTTATGAGCAGACCCATTCCTTTGACCAATACATGCTAATACCTTGCCTGGGCAAAAAGGCTGTGCTCCATTCATCTGATTCATCAAATCTTGATTTAAGGTTTCTGCTTATAAAATGATATTCAAATCCTTATATATAATTAGCTGTATCAAAACCAAAGAATATATCCAGGTTTGAAAAGAAGTTTCCATTCCAAACACTCATGAGAAAATAAACGCACTAGAAAATAAAATATCTATTACCTGATACTACCTCCAAACATTAAGTATTTACTTAAGTAATTCTCACGTGCTTTCCTCATTACTTCTTCATAACCTTATATTTTTATGCAAAAACAAACAAACAAACAAAAAACACTCAATGTCGCAATGAATAAATGGCAAATTAATTTTAAAGTTCTGTTTACACATATGTATATTGACTTGGATACATGCCAGGAAATACAGCACTCCACTACATAATTCACAAAGAAAACACTGTTCACAAGTGGAATTTCCAGTCTACAAGCAGATTTTAAATCAATACATGCTTTTACATACTGTGTAAATATATAATACTGGAATGAAAGTGTCCCTTAAAATATTTAAATATATACAGCATTTAGATAGTTCTCAACTTTCTACTTTTTAAAAGAGGCAAGAGAAAAAAATCAGGAAGATAGAAGCCTTGCTTTAAAGACAGCTTGACAGTACTCAGTCTATATGACATAATTTGATATGTGATTCAGCACAATGAGCTTATGATCACTTACAACAGTTCCCCAAAATTTATACAGTAATCTTATAGCTTGTTAATATTGAAATAATTGCCTGCATTAGGCAGAATTTAGCATCAAGGATTTCTAACGTATTACAGCTGGTAAGCCAAAAGGTCACAACCAAACCTCAGTATCCTATCAAGATATTCCCAGTAAATCTTCCATGCTTTGTCTATTATCAATAGTTTGTTCCAAGTGGAACAGAATACTGGACTCTAAATACCTTGAAGTCAATTTAAGCTGAGTAGATCCTGGTCTCAGATTTCAGCCTTGGTTCTCAAAGGGTCATGTCCAGGCTAAAATTTTTGTCTAACACTTTTCTTTGGTGCATAAGACACTGTCATCTATTTAACTTTCAAAATCACTATCAAGCTCCATATCCACTTAGTCTCAGATCTCTGTATGGGCCATGAAACTTTTTGTCTGTCCACCTTTAGGAAATATTGTAAGAGAAAAGCACATAAATGGCTTGGACACTTACTAGCAATGCCATGCATTAGCATGTTATGTGCTGTAACCCAGAACAAATGTTTTGGTTTAATCCCCTTTCAGTAAGGACTGTGTGAAGTTAAACATTGCAAGTTGAGTAGACCTGCCAGTTTAGCACTGACAAAAGGCACAGTCCCCTTTCCTCATCACCACTTTCACTTCCTTTCTGCTTCCCCCACCCTGCTTTGTCACAACTGGTGCTTCTCCAACCAGCAGGAGGGAACAAGACACTCCAGAGAACAATGCAGAGAGGAGGAAGGACCTTAGGCTTTCAGTGGCGCTCCTAAAAGAGTGACTCAGCTGTAATCTGTAATTTCATCTCAAATTTAAATTAGCCTGTGATCAAAGCACTTACACAGTTATAGCACTTTTAGTAGCGTCGTGTTAAAGCAGTCCTGTAAAGAACTTCCTTTATGTACAACATCTCTCTTAGTAAGAGGATTGACGTTATTCAAGTCTAGGCATCCTTAGACACAGCTGCTTCACTCTGATCTCACTCTTGCTTTGAACTCTGATTTTAAAGCACATCACATAGGGTGGAGTGATCTTGAAATATTTATGTTGCATAGGACACCTTGTTCATCGCCAAATACACAAAGCAAAATTCTAGTGAGCTCTCTAGTACTTCTGACTGGTGCGTGCTGCAGTGCAGTATAATGGATTGCTAATGGGACACCTCCTACCCCAGAGGGCGCGTGGCATGGTTCTGGGGATGCACTGGGCTTGCACTACACAACACCTCCCAGCTGCCAGAAGGGAACAATTCGCTTCACTCCTCTTGTGCTTCTTGGATGATCCTACTGCTAGCCTTTGGCAAGTTCTGCATGGCCACTAGATTCTTTGGGAAACACATTAGCACTAGAATGAATGAAGTAAACCCAATAAATTAAGTCCCTATTTATAATTTCAAAGGACTCTAAAGTCATCAAGAAAACTACCTCTTCAGAGCCTGCCTCTGATGAGACCCTTGCAGCTCAGAAGTCACTTGCCCTTCAAATTCCTCAGAATTCTAAAGCTCAGTGAACGTTAGAAACTCCAGGAATTAACCACTTTTCCTTTTATCAGATGTTTTGTTATATTCAAAGCAGAGGTAATTGCGTTTGTCAGATAATTTGGAGCAAGCATTATCTTTAGATATGATTTAAAGATGAAAGAATATGATTACTTCAAAACAGATTTGCACCTGCTCTTCTGGCTGTTGCACCTTGTCCGCTATCTCCCTTCTCCTGTCTGTGGCACTTCTGAGAACCTTTGTGAAGACAATTCAACTTGCTATTCCAGAAAAAAAAAAATACTGGAGGAGTAGGGTGGCAGGGAAAGGATTGTTTATGGATCTGACAACAGCCAGAGATGGCAGAAATGAGGCAGGAGGAAGATGAAGCCAGAGTCAAGGAGAAAGCTGAAAGGGGAAAGTGGAGCAAAAACGTAGAATATTTCAGCCAGAGCGAGCTGTTAAATTGTCTCACCCATTAATCCAATTTCATCCGTACAGATGAAATTTCACAGAGTTGTAGAATAGCTTGGGTTGGAAGGGTCTTTAAAGGTCATCTAGTACAACCCCCCGTGGCACAGAAAGGGACACCTTTCACTAGATGAGGTTGCTCAAAGCCCCATCCAACCTGACATTAATTGACTCTTGAACGCCACGCAGTAATGTGGTAGACCAGGATTTTTCCTTCTTTTTTTCTCTGCAAGATCTCTTACATAACATTCATGTTATACTCTTTTATCGATGTATTGCTGTCTTTAGGCCATGTCCTCATTTTAAGCCTATTTAAAATACAAGTTACATTATATTTATAAATCATATCTGATGAGGAATATTAGTTGTGCCAGTATCTTCCAAGACATAGCGTCAACCTCGCTAAAAACTTTATTGTGCAGAGGTTAAATGTAACTAATAAATACCATAAAAGACTGACCCAAGGATGAGAGACAGAGTAGAATAGGATGAGAGACTACCCCATCCTCCTTGTTCTGATTGTCTTTATTCAATTTTCCACAACCCCAAAACGCGTTTTGCTGTTCCTCAGTATCCAACATAAACTGTCACACCTCTGTAGATAAAAAAATATCCTTTTATGAGGTAATGAGTTGAGAAACCCTCAAAAATATTTTATTCTGCATTAGATCATAATGGAGATCTCATAATTAGTCCTTTGGAAGGAACCAAGCATTATCATTTACAGACCAAACATGAAACAGCAAGTAAATACTGCTTTGGAGCGTGCCCTGGTGTCTACAGTCATTGTGCAACAATTACGATGTAAAATAATTTTTCCTCATGTGTTTTCCCTATCTTATTCTTTTAAACAAATGTGCTAATATGCACATGAACTTTCATTGCCTGTATTTTTTCTCCACTTTAAAGTCTAGAAACATCATCTGAACAGTTACTGTGCACTGCCAGCGTTTTGTCAGGTATCATTTACGTACAGGTACTGATCCACAAATATCAGTATTAATACTACCATGCCTACAGCTTTTTCATTTGTGTGACAAGTTATATACAGCAATGTACTTCCCCACATCCACATTATTATGGTCATCCCTTCTGCCTCCCACAGACCAACAATACAGTTCTATCCTTTGTACAGACTTCAGTGAACTCAAGAAACAGGTGATTTCATTACTATTTCAAATCCTGCACACAAATTTATCCAAGGTTATTTAGCTATTCCTTTCCACGTTTAACAACTTTTTTTTTTTAACTACTTATTTTTCTTGTATGTACCCAAAGAAATAAGCTATTCCCCAGACTCATCCAAATTACTTTGAAATGTAGTTGACAGAAGTCTGCCATTGAATTCAATCAGATCCAGAGTAGTGTCTGATCTGCTGCTGTTTCACCTAATTTTATATAATACTACATCAGTCTGCAACTTTGCTTCTTTATAATGTAACAGAATTTCCAACTCCAAATAATGCTCTATTATTAATGAATTTCTTGTGTATGTTCTTTTTTTTTTTTCAAGCCACAGTAAACTTCCATTTACTTTACAAATACTCTTACCCTACACAAGGCTTGAGGAAACATCCTTACTCTGAAACAGGGGCAAACCAAGTTTCAGAGGAAATAGAAGCAAGTGAGTAAGTTCTGCAGAAAACCTCCCCCCATTTTCTGCAACAATTCTAGGTCTTTAAAAAGAAAAAGCACAGTAGTTTGATCACAACAAGTACTATTTATCTTAGTGTAGTCACAGGTGTTCTTCATTACTTATTTGTAGCCTGAAATTACACTTCACATGACCTATTGAGCAACATTATATAAAACAGCTTCAAAGAATTTTTATTGCTCAAAACTTATTTGTAACTTAAAGCAACGAAGCACAGAACACACCCCACTGCCGCTGAGAAAATTGAATTTGCAGCGTCTGTTCAAATCACCAAATTCCCTACATAACCAGAAGTAGGCAGCCACCCATTCCTCCTGCATCTTCCAGCCTCCGACTGGCTGAGCTCCTGCAGCAGAGCGAGCACACATGCGATCCAAACACCACGTTCCACGGGAATGAATGTCCAGATGTGCTGGACATGTTTCCTGGCGGGGTGAGTGCAATCTATCATTCAGCAACGAAGCAAATGTAAATAAGGTTACTAGCAATGAAATTCTAAGTTAATTCCCCCTATTACAAAGAAAAAATACTTCTGTTTACATTTATGCTTTAAGCCTCTAGAGGCTCTTTGTTACTTAAAAACAGTAAAGTCTTCCCCTCACCTCCCCCCTGAGAAGTCAGTGGTAAAACAGGAAGAATTTCCACTGTTGCCTGCAACATTCATTTGCCCTTCTTTGAGAAATTACTGACATTTCTTAGTGTATTCTCTGAACGTTGAAACTAGCAAGAATTTGGTCACTGACTTTATCAGAACATACCGTTGGGAGCTGTTACGTCTGTCAAATTTCTCCTTTTGCTTTAACACCATTAGCATAAACATTAACTCCCAGATTTCAGGATTTTTAAGGTACTGTCCGGTGCCCTTATTTTTAGCATTAAGCTTTAGTTCAAATATATTACCTGGCTAGTTAGCATCTCTGTGGTGCTCTGTCATTATCTGTTTTTTAAGCTTTCCTGAGAGTATTGCATTTATCTCTCCTAAATTCTTACAATTTATCAACTGTATCATCTCTAATTTAGTCATTTTCATGGAATTAGCTCATTACACTAGCAGCAAAACCACATAGTTCAAACTCCACATTCCTGTTGGCATCAAAGAGCAGCGCTCGCCCTCACGGCCTACCACAGGAGCGGTGCATGATAGAAGAAAAGGCACTGCTCACGTTGCGAGTAACGGGACGCCTTTAAGTTAGTCTGAGGCCGAACCCTGTGCGATCAAATGTTCATGCACCATTGAAAAGTGATCCCACCCCGTCATAATAAAATTTTGTATTACTCAGGCAACAGAATTAAAAGTTAATTTAAAAAATGTATTTCTCAAAAGGATTTGCACAACATCTGCACTGACGAACTGCACCGTGGTGATGCCTTCGGTGCTACGACTTCCCTGGCACCAACCCCGCTCCCGGGTCTGGCTTCAGTGGTGCTGAACTTTCCTTTCTGCTCGGGAGACTCAGGAGAGCGAGCCAGCAGGGACGCAGCCAAAAGAGAGAAACTTTCCTTGGGCAGCAGTTCTGGCATTTCGGTTCCCAGCTCCCCCGAAGCGAGGCTGGCTAGGAAAACACACCTCGAGCACTGCGCAAAGCGCTACCAAACCCAGGCCAGGGTAAACAAGTGCTCGAAGGGAAAGAAAGAAAAAAAGAAACGAAGAAAAAGAAAACAAAACACACATCGCAGCTTCGCCTTACTACAAAGGACCGTTTGTCCCGTCTCGGTGCGAGCGCTGCCTCGCCTCGCCTTCCTTTCCTTTCCTTTCCCTTGCCTTCCCTCCCCGGGGCCCCACGCACCGATGCCCTGGATGAAGACGAAGCCCGTGACGACGAGCACGGGGTGCCAGTTGAACTCGGCCGCGCCGCCGTCCCAGCCGAGCCCCTCTCGGTACCGGAAGACCCAGACGAGCGAGCAGACCACCGCCACGAAGCCGAGCAGCAGCGCCGACACCAGCAGCGCCAGGAACCGCCGGTAGCCCTCCATCTTCCGCGGCGCAGGGGAGGGACGGGACGGGACGGGACAGAGAGAGGGGAGGGGAAGGGAAGGGGCAGGGGCAGGGCGGGGTTGGGGTCGGCCCGGGGCCGGGGAGCCGCCCCGCTGCCGCTGCCGGGCTGACCCCGCAGGGGCCGGCCCCGCTTGCGCCCTCCTTCGCCGGGGAGCCGAGGGGGCGAGGCAGCGGTTCGCCGGCACCGGGGGGCAAACCGGGACCGACCGGGGCAAATCGAAAGCACGGCGCGGTGCTGAGGCCAGGCATGCACAGGAGATGCGCGCTGAGAGGCTTCGGTGCGGCGTGCTCCGAACACACTTGGAGGCACGACCATCAGCTCTGCTTCCCAGCGGGTTCCCGAGTGTTGAAATGTAAAACAAATACTTGCCATTCTCATACGTGGATGCTGGCCTGCATCCGGAGGAGTGTTTGGGCATTGTGCTGTTGGGACCTGCCAGGATAGGCGGTTTAGTTACATTGAGACATTAGTTTGTTCGGTTTTTTTTGCTTGTTTTAAGTCCACCATTGGTTACGATACTTGGCTAAGATTTTAGGATTAACGTCTCCTCTGGGTGGCCTGCCAATGTCCTTCCAATGGGCCAAGATACAACCCAGAGGAGTCATTTTATCAGTAGTACTCAAAGTTGCTCCCATTATGGTGTCTTTTCTCAATCTCTTACACTTTGTCCATCTCTGTCTGTATTCCTCATGGGATAGTGGAACCTCAGACATGTTGTAACATTGAGCTGTGATAACGCAATTGTACGTTAACCACAGCGACAGGACAGCCCTAAAGATAAGGGAGTAAAAGACTGTATGCACAGAGATAATAGAACCAGCAAGAACTGGCTTGGACTGCTGAAGTCTGTCAAAGAAAGGAAGGATCAGAAGTTTAGCAGAGAGGAAGACTTCTGGCCTTCATCAAAAGACCACCAGAGTATGCTGGACGACCACCCAAGGACTCTAGCATGCATGCAAATAGGGGCAGGAACCTATGTTAATGATCCTTTGGAGACCTGATGAATATGCAAGAGACTCACAGGAAATAAAATGAATATGTATATATGCCATTAACATAAGCACACTGCCAGTAACCCTTGGTGTGTGTGTTACAGCGATCTCCCCCACACCTGGTGCCGTAATATGGAATACCTGCTTAATAACTTCGGTTATTGAGTTTTCAATATGTCTACTGCATCAGTGAGACCAGAAGCAGACCAGAAGCTGGAAGATGGCTGCTGGAGTGGAAAAAAAAAGACCGTAGAAAATGCTGTGTATGAAAAAAAAAAAAAAAGAGTGCTTAGCAATGGAAACAGTCAAGAAAATGTGTGTAGCTGGTTTTGTTTTGCCTGGGTCCCCTGTAGCAGCAAGACACAAAGATAGACTGTGTTATGGGGAGTTCTGTCACCACCTGAGAGCTTATGTGGCTCATTTCATGTTATATTTCCATCAGTGCCCAGCTGTCCTTGGACTTAAATCTGCATGATGCCAGCTCCAAAATTAATAGATAAGTAATTGTCAGCACCACCTTTTGCAGTGTAGTACAGACAGCCCAGTTTAGGATGTGCCAGGTATAGGTGTCCCACTTTGCTTCCATTTCTGCTTCTCATCTGTTTCTGCTCCCTTCCAGCCTGAGACTGCTGGCACCACTTCTGCTCTGCCAGCAGGAAAACAAAGTGACAGGACACAGAAGAGCATCAATACTTTCCCCAGCAGCCTAGTGAAGCTGCCATGTTGCAAGGTCACGGTGTGCAGAAGGATGAGTGAAGAAAGCGTTGTTCTGGGCTGGATGTTTTGCACCATTACCATTAGTGGAAAGGAGAGGTGCCAGCACTCCTGATGCTGCTTTGCACTGAAGTCTCTATCATGGGGTGTTTCTCCCCAAACATTTCTCCACAAACATACCTCTCTGTCCAGCCTGAGGGGCAGAGCAGGCAGTGGTGAGAGAAACACTCATTCCTGGCTGAGGTATTTTGTACACACTGATAAGATCCCCCTGAGATATCTCTTCTCCAGGCTGAAGAGTCCCAGCTCTCTCAGTGTCTCCTCATCTGATGGGTGCTCCAGTCCTTTAATCATCTACATGGCCCTATTTCAGAAATTCCGTGGTCCATTAACAGTTTAAGGGCATTGACAGACTGACAAATTTTGTGAATCCAAGGTCTTAATTCAAGCTCACTGTCTCTGCTTATTGTTGGTAAGATACTGACTTTCGCATTGGAGTAATTTGGTCCTGGCCCTTGTTTCCTCCTGCCAATTTTGCAGTAGGAGTATAACTTCTGTTAAAGCACTGGGACATTAATTTAACAACTGCTGCAAAAGCCATGAGAATTTGCCAAAGCTGTAAGCACCCGCATTATTTTCCTTAAAGCAGCTGAAGCACAAGCACATTTCCATTCAGCTGCCTGTCATAGGGAGATGCTAGCCTGTGACAGGGTCTGGGTGAATAATGACAACTGAAGCCACCTTAAAAAGTTACAGCATGATATACTGGGGCTCATCTGCTGATATCCCCAGTTTAAGACATTTTGAAGTCAGCTTTAACTGTAATGATAAAATCAAGGTTGCAAACAACTAAACTGGTATATCTTTCTGGTACATCAGGCTCCAGTATTTGCTTACAACATTTTGTCAGAGTTGCAAAAAATTCTTTAAAATAAATATGAACTGGTATATCATACTATTGAGTCTATAGAAAATCTGCAATAATAGTTTCAAAAAGTGTGAAGTGCTTTGATTACATCCAGTCACCCTGACAGTCCCATTTAGGAACCTTCTACCCAAGTGGATTTTACTTAAGCGTAAGTCCATATATCCCATACACCTTTAATGACTTCGTATAGCTCTAACAGGCAAACCCTGTTAAAGCAGCCAGTAACAAGAGCAGACACAGAATTTTATTGAACTGAAATCTGAGGCCCAGTTTTGCCCGCTAAATATGAATGAATTGTTTTTAAAATAGAAACTTGAAAGCTCAGACAGTGTCGAATACACCAAACCAGAATCAAGAGCAAAATAATTGTTGGGTCAATTAAAGTGGGCTTTATGGAAAGACTAATGCAGAAGATGTTTCATGCAACACAGTTAGGAACTCCTGCCAGTATTTCTCTTTGTTTCCCGTTCTTCCAACTCTTTTTGCCCACTTGATCCCTGTGTTGGATTGGTACGGGATCTGAAGCAATCTTTAGCACTGCTGCAACATCAGAGGGGATTGCACAGTTACATGAGGGAGGGAACTGTATCGTACAGTTGGCTGCTGAGGGCTCAGCTGCACACAGGATTCGAACATGAGTTCAGGACATAAACCCCTACTGGCATAGCCTGAATGGGGCTGTCAGGTCTTATGGATCAGTGAACACCTGCTTTTGTTTACCATTGCTGTGGATACGTGCCACAGTAGTTCAAGATCTCTGTTCTTTCCAAAGGCCTCTCTCTCCTCGAGCGTGTTGATGTTTTTTCAGAACAGTGCCTGTTCTCTGTTTGCTGCTTCTCTTAGCAGTTGTCAGGACATCAGCTAACACGAACTTTCTTTGTGCTGCTGCATTGCCAGGTGTAGAAGCAGGATGACTGTGACTTCAGGTTTGTAAGAACCTACAAAGTAGAAAACTGGACTACTTGCATGTTACTTTGGAGAAGCGGAAATGGCCTCCTGCCTGTATGATGCCTGTGGTGCGTGGCTACTCAGCAACCTCTGCCATAGCTGCTGTATCATTCATACACTTTGAGAGCAGCACTCTAGATGTAAACCTACGTAGATGTTTACCTAAGCAGCACACCATATCATCACAGATCATTACCTTGTGCTTTATTTATTTATTTTTTTATTTTTTTGATGTAACTGTTTAAATACAAGGAGTGAAATTAGAATTCCCAGTGACCAGTAACTGAGTTG
This sequence comes from Anas platyrhynchos, assembly GCF_047663525.1. Classification (NCBI taxonomy): domain Eukaryota; kingdom Metazoa; phylum Chordata; class Aves; order Anseriformes; family Anatidae; genus Anas; species Anas platyrhynchos. The sequence goes on along the minus strand of NC_092593.1, from coordinate 21,333,147 downwards.
TGAGAGCTATAGTTAGGAAGAGGTTGGATTGTCTTTCACCAGCAACAACTTTATCTGTTTTTCCAGGCTGGACAAATCACTGAAGATCCAGCCCTTAGAACAGGACATTCCAAAGTGGTTACAGTGTCCCTCAAAGCATTTGGATGAGCTTTTCAGAAGGCTGGTGGCTGTTCATCTTATAAACAAACAAAACTGCTGAGATAGTGCTAACTGAGCTGGCTGTTACGAAAGCTTTAGAAGTATTCCCTCAGGAGTTACCTTACCAGGAGTAATACTGACAAGTGAGTTTAAGTAATTAGTGCTTGAGTGGTGCTGACAGCTCAGAATGATCCTTCTGCTCTTTTTGGCAGCCAGATCCATGTCTATGAAGCAGAGCCATTTGACCTTTGCTGTTGAAGACATTACCAATTTTTGCAAAAATTGGGAATATTGAACGGGACCTTTCCTTGAAGTAATTTTTACTTACTCTCCACCCTTTAGAGAGCTTTCACTGAGATAAAGTAGATGATAGTGCAGCTTTTGACCAAATTTCTATATCAGTTATTACCTATGCAGTGAAACTCTTTATTATTTTAATCCATAAACATTTTGGTTCTGTGAGTTGTAAAATATTTTTCTAATAATTTAAAGCCTTCTGTAACAATTTTTGAAAATCGTGAGACTGCGGAGCAGGAGCTGGAACTCCCAAAGCAAGATTGTAAAATGTTACTGCTTATGCTTCTTGTTTAGCTTGTGCTATTTCATTTTCTTCACCACTGCTCAGCAGCCTTGTCAGTGAATACTTAGCAGAAAAACAGGGTGTGCTCTCTTGAAATGCTTCTTACTCTAAATTGCAGCAAATCTTATCAAGCCACTCCCCTATCTTTTCAGTCCCTAGGCACTCACTGGGAAGTTCTTCGTACATGATTAAAAATACAAACAAAAATGGGAGTAGCACTTCTGGGATGCTGTTTTTGCTTCTCTGTCCAGATATCAGATCATTGAGAAGCCAGAGTGAAGTGGATAAGTGGGAATAAAAAACAATTTTGTTGAAGTAGAAATGCTGGAAATACGCTGCTTTGATCCACAATCCAAATATTTATGTGTTATACAATCAAGCCAGCTTTCAAGCAGTAGAAATAAGGGGCACTGGCATTATAAAGGACCATAATTGAAATGTGGTGTCAACAGTTGGGAGTTGGCAGTCTGTGCAAAGTAATTCTAGTGAATCTCAGCTTCTCCTTCCGTGCTTTCTTTATCTGTTCTTAAGAATCTGCACTTACATTTCCCTTAAAATATAATATTCCTAGAAGTATATTCCTTCCACACCCATGCAAGAATAAGGAATTGTACTCCCATTTTATGAAATGAGCTGTTAAGCTATACCAACCAAAGCAGTTCTTATAATTTTATCATTTTAACTATTCACTCTGCAAGAAGGGGACCTAGTTGCTTTCATTGTTAGAAAAAAAAATGCAGCTCATTTGTAATCACTTATCCAAAGCGAGCAGTATGACTCCTTTGAATTTATTTAATCTAAAAACATGAGAATGAGTTGGCAGAAAAAAGTCTTTTGGTGCTTCTGGAGGTTATTTAGGTCATCATTTTGTAACTTCAGTAAAGTAAAAATAAATGCTGAAGTTATGGTTGCGCAAATGCCAAGTCTAGCAACCAGAGAGCTTCAAGTGGTCTTCACTGAAAATCTAAGATTGTGAAATAGCTGGAAAAAAAAAAAGAAAAGAAAAAAAAAAAAAAAAAGAAAAAAAGATGCTCCCTTAAAAATCTCTAAAATTGATTTTAAATGCTGGAATATGTGTTTAATTGCTTTAGTACTCATGGCCTGTTCAGTCTTTGTATCAAGAGAGGCATGTGGAATTTATGTTGATACACGGAAACTTTCTTGTGAATAGGACTAGTTGGCAGTTACTATATTATTAATTTATCCTTCAAATGCACCTCTTCTCACCCCCCTCTTCCCCCCAGAAATATCTGAATTTTTGATTTAGGAGGGACTAACTAAATTTCTCCAGTTGTTCATGGAGATAAAGAAAAGATTCGGAATGTACAGATATGCCATGTGTTTTTTATTAGTGAGACATATATACATATATTACACATAATACACATATATTAGATCAGTTCACACACCTTATCCAAAAAAAAAAAAAAAAAGTCCTTTAAAGATACTGTACTTCTGACAGTGGCAATACTTGACAGTTGTAAAGAAAAGAACTCAGTCACTGCCCTATATATATGTTTTTGTTTTTTTTTGCGTGGCTCAGCCTTAGGAAGTCACATTTTGACTATTTCCCCTTTTTGCTCATATCATTTAGGTTTTATACATACTGGCTGCAGCAGAAAGTAGGAATAAAGCAACCTTAAGGGAAACCCCAAATGAATTCATGAGTCCCTAACCTGTTTAGTTACAGAATGCCCAGAGAACTTTGCTTTAATTGGGTAACATCAGTCCCTCACAACTGGTATTTAAGAAAACACCCAGTCCCTCTACATACCACTCTATGCAGGTGGTATATCTTTCTACCAGATATTCCTAATAGCAACCTCTATCATAACTGGGAAGCAAATTAATTTGTTCATAAGCTTTTCCATCATGTGCGATAGCTCTCACAGTTCCAGAAGGAAAACAAAAAAGTTTTTTGTTGGTGAGTTTTCAGTGATCTTCAGTTACTGTTAAGTAATAAGAAGGTATTTTTTCTCAATGACAAGAGCAAAATAAAGGCAAAATGAGAATAAGATGAACAAGAAACTCTGCTGTTGAAGTAACAGGACATATCCAGAAGAGAAGAAAAAGAAACCTAGAAAATGCAGAACGCGTCTGCGATTCCCTGATTGGGAACATTGGCAAGAATGGCTTAAGGTCCTGTCAATTTTATGTTTGAAATATACATTTGAGAATCTCTACTTGGGTTAACAGTTCATATGTATATGTTTACCTTTTTTGTATACATACATATATATATTTTTTTTCTTGTGCATCTACTGCTAGTGAAAATAATGGAAGTGTGAGCTTTTCAGCTTCAATCTTTTAAAGTATGTACTCGGTCCAGTTTCTTTTGATTGTATTTGATCTAATTACTGGAGGCCTTTTCTACAGACTCTGGAAGCCACTGCATGAGTCATAAGCACTCACTGAAAAACAAAGTAAGGGAACTCAGAATTTCACATGAATAGTTCCTTAGTCCAATTTTTTTTGTAAATCAAAAAACTAACAGTAAATGGGTTTCCTGATAATAAAGCAGTCAGCTACTGCCTGTGAAGGATATATATATATATATATATATATATAATTTATTTTTATATATATTTTATTTATTTTAATTTCTGAATCTATAGATTGGAAACAAAATATATTGAAGAATTTATTCCTTTTTTTTTTTTTTAGAGCAATTTTGTTTCTTATTTCTTTTTTTTTTTTGGTACTAATGTCACGTTTTGGTGCTTGCAGAGATAATTATGATGGGCAAGAATATTTTTTTTATCTCTGTAATTGAAACCACAATAGCATTCTCAGAATTTCTCAACTTTACAAATACTGACACTCTTAAATATACTGAATTATTCAGATTGTGTAACAGACTTTTAAGTAACCTAGTTTACATTAGAAAAAAGAGAAAAGTTCTCTACATTCCTCTTATATGGACATGAAAGCATAGTTCTACAGGTCAGATCTAATGCCTTTATTCAGATTTTGTATCAATTTGACACAACGTAGTAGCACAGCTCTGCCAGCAGCCATGACTAAAAATGCTTAGGTGTCTTACATATAAAATCTCCTGGCAAAGAAAGGTACTACCTTTTTCTGCTGGATTGATTTTGTTTCAGGCTTTAATTTGAAATAAAAAGTTGATTCGGGTGGACTGCCAACAAGCATGCAGATACTTGTGTTTGGTTCAGATATAGGGTTATTTTTTGCAATGTAAAAATCTATAGGTTTGTGGTCAGGATTTTCATCCCTTTTAAATAAAAGTTTAGTTTTAGAATGTTCTGGGGCTTCGCATAGGTACAGAAGTCAACACTACTGTTCACAACTTGAAAAGCATAATGCATAAGTATTCACTGATTCAGATTCTCTGGTGTGTCCCAGCCCATTTCTAAGTAGGGCTGTGAGTATATGCATGAAAGTATTCAGGGCTAGGTGTTCCGGATTCTCAATTCTTAAATAACTTAGGTGTTTTAAATTGAACGGAAACATCTCTCCTGTTTCTGAATGAAAACATCTAGGTGTGACCTTCCATGATGGAACATCTGCCATTATGTGTAGTTTAGCAACATACTGTGTATAGAGAGTGATTGTTTCTTACACAAAGCCCATAATCTTCTTCATCAAAGTCTAGGCTGACTTTTGTTCACTATAAATTGCTGCATTTTTCAATAGATGGACACCTACGTACAACTGTTGATTTAACATGCAATTACAAGTCCACAGTAGCTTCAAAATAAGTCACTAGAAAGCACAGCAGAATCTTGAAAGCTTAAGCTGATCTTCATGAACAGAACATGCACCACTTAATAAACAATCCTCTAATGAAGTGTAAATGTCTTGCTCTGGGAATAACTGTTTTAACAATTCAAACAAAAATGATCATGAAATACCAATACGGAAAACTACATGTACGTCATGAAAATGTCAAAAACATCACATGTTGGTAGTGGGTTTGGTATAGTCATTAACTGCAAAAATCTCCCATAAAATTCTCTGCATTCTCCCATGCGTGGTTCTCTGTGTGGTTCTTGTGAAGGCTAGCAAAATGATTACGACGCCTTTCTTGAAATAAATCAGCTGTTAAATAGCTTCAGTGTTTCTGCTTCACTCCATCTACTCTGGCCCCAAACAGATGATTCACAACCATCTGGCAACTGTACTTTTCCTTACTAAGTATCTTTTAAGTCTTATCAGCTTGTTTTCATGTAGTAGTTCTTTATTAATAAAGATACCCAACTTGTCAACAGTACAGTAAAATTTCATCAGTTGTGTTACTAGCTATATAAAACAATTTGCATACATCAAAAATAGCGATGAGAAAAGAGATGAGGAGTATCATGAAAAACAGCTCTGTAGCATTCTTCTCCAACTGGTCAACTTCTGGTCATTAGTTGTTGGTAAGATTGCAGAGTAAGGACAGAGGACAACAGGGAGTACAAAGGCAGAGTGTTATGCTTCGCCAAGAACACAGATTGAAAACAACAGAAGAGGAAAATATTTTTTCTTGTTTATATACTAATGCACCTCTGTTTTCCTTTACTGTTGTTGTGACTTTTGAGTATCTGAAAAAAGAAAGCAGTTGTTTCCTTTGTATTGCTTCTATAATTAAGGAATTGTATTTATAGCCTTACTTTTCAGTTAGGCTATTTTTTTTCTTGTCCATGGTAAAGTAGTTTAGATTTGTTATCATTGACTGATGTGACAGATTCCTAGTGAAAGGAATTTAGTTACAAATAAATAATCCATACACACTCAGAACAGAAAATTCTGCTTAAGTACTGGATCCTACAGATTCATGTTAATTTCTGCCCTCTTGTCTCCCTGATACTTACATAGTAGTGTAATAGACAAGTGCCTTTTCCTGGCTATTAAGTGAATACTTTCTTAAGTTAGTGTGCAAGTAGAGTGTTGCTGCTGCTGCTCTGTATTTCCACTGTTGTTTATTACCATCTTCAGTCTCCCAGAGGACATCTTTGACTTGCATCTGGTCAGTTCGCCTGGTCATTTGCATGGTCATACTTTGTGACCACAAAATCTACAGCTTGGGGGTTGCTTGTTTTTTGTTTGTTCATTTGTATTTTTAATGAGCATACGACATGGAACTTTCATGTATCAGACATGCTGCACTCATGGTAGCTTTGGCTCAGACTGAACCTTCATGAACCTAAATATGGGGAAATACAGAAAAATGTCTTTTTTTAAAAAAAAAGAAAATATATCCATATAAAATAATAAAAATATATATATACAAAAGGCAATAAACATGCCTTATTTATTCATACTTATTTAAACCAAAACAAAGGCAACCAGCAAACTCAAGTGGTTTTATGTGAAACAAAATCAACAGAAGGATTTTGTTTAAGTGTTTTAATAGTAACTGCCATTTTTTTACTACATATAAACTTTATCCTATCCAGTTTTACATACTTTGTTTAATTTACAGTCTATATTAAAGTTGCATAGGTAAAACTATGGAAGACAGAACACAGCAGATGGTAGACGACCAGTGAGTCTACATCTTTCTCCTTGACGTCCAATATTTCAACGCAGTTGCTCAAGAGAACCAAGAAATGCCGTAGCCAGCATTAATGATGACCTGGTAAACACATTAAAAGCCACTAGGGACTACAAACAAGTGGGCAATATCAGAGAGAAAAAAGGAAGTAAAAAACCTCTCATAAAAAGTACGAAATGTTAAAATTAAACACTGAAGGAAAAACAGTAGCTGACTAATTCATATGTATGAAGTCCTTAAATAACATCAAAAATGAAGTTGCTGTAGTTATGTCTTAAATATATTCAAAAATTCTCCCTCCTTTTTTACAAAACACTCTTTCTGTTTTTTCACGGCGTGAGCATTCATCTTCTTTTGCAGTATCACAGACCATTTGGTAAACGTAACAGCTGAACCTCCTGTTAGGCTTCTGTTCTATGTGTAACACAGTGTCTCTATCAAAGTAAACTTCATGACTGTAAGTCTGAAATGAGAAAAATAATTCTGATTTCAGCTTCCATTTCCACAGCTTACTAAGAATACTGTGCCTGTGTCATTTTCTATGTGTGCGTTATCTCCCTGATCAGACAGGAAATTTGTGTTGGGGCACAGTCTGCCCTTCCAGAAAAGTGACAGAATTTTTAAACTTCCAGAGGTTTTCTACACACCTGTTTTAGGAATCTAAGCACAAGTTAAAGCATTGGAGTTAAGTTAGGATCCTTAGTTGCCTATACACGATGATAAAAGAGGCATCAAAGGTGCTGAATAATTCAGACCATCTACGTTAGTACCTAAATTTGGACTATATGAACCATTGCATCTCTCCAAATATACACAGTGGGGTCCACTCTTAATTCTATGTATGAGTAGTTCTAGTTAAGTTAATGAGACTATTTATGAGCTATAAAGTTAAGCTGATGTAACTAGCCAGAGAGTGAGTATTCAAGTTGATAAATACTTCAGAAAGACTTAAAAGAAAACAGAACAAACAAAACCAAAGCACAACCAACCAACAAACACTGATTTCAAATCATGAAGATTTTCAGATAAATGAACTACTTTCTGATGTAATACTTATGTTTCTAGAGTCGTGACTATTATTTTGTGCAAATCTCATCCATAACATTTGGCAACACAATTGATATATCTACTTCAAATCTGAACAAAAAATTAATGCAGAACAGTATATAAGCAGGTATGGGAAATGTTAGTATAAACAAAAAGAAAACACAAACAAGCAAAAAAGGAATTCTCACCACATCCCAGGATTCCAGTAATGGAATACTCTTAAGTAGAATCCCCTGCTCGTTACAGTGTAAGTCGAGGTGAGCTCTTCCATCAGCTCCTATTTGAGTAACTGCCACAGTAGATAATAAATCCAATTCATCTTCATAGTCTACAATTTTGAATGTCTTAGGAAAAAAAGAAAACCAAGTTCATGTATGAAACATATTTCACATTCCCTTCTTCCTAAATTGTACAGCTATTTCTTTCAGGTAAAAGAAGAACTGGAAACATTCTAATTCTTAAGTCTTACGGCATAAAGGAAAACTTTGTCAGCCTGATACACAACAGGCATCTTTCCCAGGACAAAGTGTCTAATGTATTTTAGCAAAACTCCTTAAGAATGGAAGAGAAGAAAATTGATGTTCTGAACAGTCTTAATGTGCAAATTGATGCATTTTATATATAACATACAGGAAACAAAAATACAGTGTGCAGACTGTAATTTTTATTATGTTGAAAGAGGTGAATAGAAATAAACTACAGACCTGGAGGACTGTCCTGTACTTAACAACAGTAAAATCTTTTTCGTCAGAAATAAAGAACAGAAATAACTGCCAGAAACTGATGAATTTTAACCATTGTGCTTATTCTAGCTCTAGATAGAAAGCTACAAAATATTCTTCACAGCTTCTTGAAGAGGCCGTGTGTGTGAAGACTCAACACACAGCATGTGGTGTTTTCACTCTCAAGAAGCAGTTACTTAAAGTAAGTGTTGAATACTTTCTCCTGCAATCAAATCAAAGTAGCTGGTAGAGAAAATATAGTTTAGGTATTTAGATTATATTGACTTGGTTCCTCTAGTCTTTTATTTAAAGCAGGGAAAAATATGCTTCTTCCAGTTCATAAAATACTTTGGAAGACATGCTTAAAGGAAGCGTTTGAATGGAAGGAAGAGTAATGGTTCATCACATTAACATTTAATTTCTGTGCTACTGTAGTCACATGGAGTTATGACCGTGTCATGGGGCATTAGCTCAGTTCTTAAAAGAAACTGACTATCCACAGAACAAACACCAACAGTGGAGAAAACAAGTGGGAGGCAGATGGGGGAGTGAGATACTTTGAAGTTAAGTCAAAGAGACAAAGACAGCCACAGAACATGGATGAAGAACTCAAAGATTAATACAGCTAATGGTTACAGGCACTGCACCTGTAACAGGAATGACTTCTGTCTAGCTAAACTTCTTAAATAGTCCATGACTTGTTTTTGTTCGGAACATCAGTTACCTCTTGTTCTGGGTCATCATCCAGCAAGTTATAACGCTTTTTCACCACTCGACCAGAAGCTGTTACAGTAACAGAGCTGTTCACCTTTGGAGAAAAAAAAAAAAAAAAAAAAAAAGGCTCAGGACTTCAGAACATTATAGTTTCTTTATACCTATTTGACAACGCATCTATTTCACATCTTTTGCTTTCTGACTTTGCTTTAAACTCTGGGATCTTGTTTTATGCATTAGCAACACATGGCCCTATTGCCACCATCTTTTTTTTGTGAGATGCACAAAATTATCCATCGTAACACGTTCATTTGAAGGAAATCTGTCACCATTTTGTATGTTTTACATCAGTGATATAGTTATACTATACATCTTAAAGAATGCTGAGAACTTGTGAAAAGACTTGAGGATTCAAAAAACTATCCAGAAAATGTAATTTGTTTTCAAAATTTCTTTCCTTCAGCTTAATAGAAGTCCAATGAAGATGAGTAAGATCCTTCAAAAAGCTTTGAGTTATGCCCATAAAATACAGCAATTACTAATATACATAAAAACCCCATGTATTGCTCAAAATCATGCACAATGATTTCAGACATCAGAAATTCCTGTTAAACTCACACAGCTTTCTTCTCTGTTGGCCACTATTATAAAGTCTTCTGAAATTTCTGTTTGGTCTGTATTACTTTCAACCTCCTTAAGCTTCAAGACTCTAAAAGAAACAGAAATCACAAAATGAGTCACGCATCCAAATCCACCTGCAACAAATGTTCTATATTTATAGTTAAAAAACAAAACAAAACAAAAACCACAGGTATATTTAAAGCCAACAAATAACTGAAATTGAAATAAGCTATTTTTGTAATTTACATGTATCAGTGAAATTTTTAACACTGGTCCTAGATTTTTTTTTCATATCATAATCTAGTGTTGACTGCCAAAGCCCACACTCCTCATGTAGAAATCTGCAGGTGTTTCTACCAGGACTCCTGATTCTGACAAATTCATCATTTTTCCACTTTCTAGGAGCTGATGACAGTGCTTTGGCCCACAAATAATCAAACTACCGAATTTATGCAGTTCTGCAACTTTTCACCTAATGAAAGTAAAATTTGAGGAAGAAAAGTGGTCATACTTAATCAAATTTGGTCCCACATGGATTATTCTGCCCGACATATCTGGATGGAAATATATCCAATCAGGTTCCAGTGAACAGCATTTCATATCCTGTATGCCATTTTTTGCCTGAAGAAGGAAGGGAAAGCTTAGAATATTATTATACTTAAAGTCTCACAGATCTAATTTAGAAAGGAAATACTCAGCTCCTCTCCATGCTCCTCTGAAGATTTATAAATATTGTTGACAAACAAGATCAGAAAGGATGGCAGCGGACATCAATAATAACAACTCAGACAGTTCTAATTCTCATGGATATTCCATGGACCAGTTTCAACACTTTTTAAATATGCAATGAGCAATGGCCTTGTACCATGATTATACGTGGCCCAACCTCTCGTAAAACTATTAAGATTAAAATATCTTAATATTAAATATCTTAATATTAAAACTAGTATTAAGATGTACCCAACATTCTGCAAACACTCAAATAATTCTAGCAATTTGAGTTGTGTCAAGACATGAGAAAAGCATTAGTACAAACTTTGACTTGTGCATCACAACTCAGACTCAGCCTCTCTTGTGCAAGTATTTGTGGAATGTATAAGCCTGGTATAGCTTGTGATTTCAGCAGCAAAATGGTCAAAATTGTGGGATTTTGGCAGTTACTTTCTGTTAAATTCAGCTAACCTAATCATTCAAAATTTCAAATCATGAACCCATATAGGAAAAAAAAAAAACACAACAGGTGAGAAAGGATTGTTCAAGTCCTTTTGAATCAAAATTAATCTTCAGCTATAGTTGTGAAAGATGTTTTGAAGATAAAAAGAGACAGAAGAGGGATCACTGATTCAATCAGGCTAGTAAAAGAAATGAGGACGTTCACAGATGAGAAGTTTTTTGTGAAGAATTGTGAATTAAGAGGCCAGAAGCTGCTGATACTACAGAAGTATCTTCAGGTCAAAAGCAGATCCAAAATAAAGCCTGAGATGGTGAGCTCACGCAAAAGAATATATGACGAACAGCACATTAAATAAATAAATAGGGATGCTGTATTAAGCTGATTAATAAAGTCTTTCCAAAGAGAGAGAGAGAAGGTACAAATCAAGAATAAACTATAAACATTATGGAAACTTATTCTGCAGTGTCTTGAAACTTAAAATATTTCTTTCATCAAGCCACTTGGTAGGCTGAACAGTCAAAAATGAATTAAGATGTTACCATGCAAGGAATCAGGTATGAGATTATGCTAGAGTCTATAAAGATGGGAATACAGCGCTACGTAGCACTGGCAGTGCTATGATTGTATTGGAATTAAGGAAATCACAGAAGCAACACTAATTCAGGAGAAAACATGACTTCACTGGATAGCAGATACAACAATGTGGGGTGATCCCTATGCGAGTGCCATGTTGGAAAAAAGGACTTTGTTACTTCAAGCACTACTCAGAAGGAGAGGTCAGGACAAACGTGACAACACATTCATTCCAGAGAAGCTGCTACCTGAATATATTACCAAAGCATTGTCTTTCAGAGAACAAATATAGAAGACTCCTTTGTGTTTCTTCTTGTTAGGTGTGATGATATAATGCCATGGGTAACCTCCGATTTGAAATGCATTCTCCAGAGAAGATGCTTCAAATAGCAAAGGTGGGGTATCTGCAAATATTGGGTAACGTTAAGACCATTAGTAGCAGAACGATCATCATTCTATTGATGCTTACAATTCTAAATTATAACAAAGTTATTAATCTTCAGCACTTTTGAAGACTGATGGAAATACATTGGCTGTTACAATTTTTCTAGCACTAGCTATACTTCCTCACCTAGCCTCCAGGCATACATTTGGAATTCCCTGTGGAAAGTTACTGAGTTCTCAGATCTTCATGCTGAGCTGCTCTTCTGATATCTTTGACTTACTTCACTCTAAATGAGCTGCATAAGCAAAGACTGAGCAAACAGTTAAAATTAATTCATCTTATCTGAATGAGCATGGACTTAAGAACAGATCAAATTACACATCGAAAGGGTCACTATTCTCTTGAGAAAAATAGTGCTTAACAGCTGGAAACAGGCTAACAGCAGCAATCCTAAATAACAGAAATAAACACAGAAAGATACCTGAATCCAAATATTCCTTATCCTCTGATATAATCCAACAAAATAGTGTGGACCACAATTTATTCAATCTGTAGCCAAGTTCATAAACAAAATTAAAGAATTCTTGTAATTGATGGCAAAAGGAACGTAGTTCTCCCTTCAGTTCAGCTGGGATAAATTACAGAGATACAATATGCCATTCCTACAGGTCTTCTGTGTACTAAGTTAGAGAAGCATCTTGAAAAGAAATGTACTCTGTACAGAGTTTTATAACTTTCATCAAATAGCTAAATAAAAGCAATTTCTACAGCTGCTATGACTGCATCAATTTTAAACTGAAAAACAAAACAAAACAAAACACATCTCTCTTTAACAGAACAAGAAGTGCTGAAAAAAAAGGGGGCGTCGGGGGGACAAAGTGTAGAGAAAATCTGTAATTAGCATGGATGTTTAAACAGGCAGAACATAAGCACCCAAGCTGAATTACTATGAGAACAAAGTTCTTATCTAGACTTGTTTTTGTCCCAAAGGTCTCACCCATATTTTGACTTGTTCTTGCCCTGCTTAGTCCAGCTAATTAACCAGACCCTGACAGTGCCAAGATTTTACATGACATCAGAAATTATGTTTATATAGTGCTTCTTTCCTTTTCTTTCATCCATATTTCAAAGCACTTTAGCTCTTTAGATTGAAAGGAATCACTTTCCATGGAAAAGAAAGTCTTTCCTGAGCTGGAGAGTGACTGTCTTCTAGTTGTCTTTTGGACTATAGGAAATGGAAAACTTCATGTGAGATATAACAAAATATATAGTTTATGAAAACTGAGGCAGCTGCAGAAAATGTGGAGAATGTTGAGGATGAAGGCATATGCAAAGGACCTGCATTTATTAAAATCTGCCAGAAAATGAAAAACAGGCCAAGAACACTTGTTAATATTTCCCCCCATAGACTTACTATATATATTCTTTAAAATAAAAAGGTCCCTCAAAAATTCTGGTGGATGGACTAAATGATAGGTTTAAATGGTTTTCAGTAATACAGCAATCCTAAGCAGTATAGGCTGCTCATAAGATACATCTTTCTTTTTATGCTCATTTGGCAAAACACTGCAAGGTCATAATCACCTAAACCATGGTGATAGTGTGACTCTGCTGCTTCAACTCCCTCTTTCCTGTTATGTGTCACTTGCTTTTGTTGCTCAACATTTCCTATTATCATTGTTCCTGAGTCCTTTCCCTAGAATTGCAAGTTTTCAGTCTCCACTTGAGCCTCTTCATTCGTTTCCTTTGTTCGTTTCCAGTCTCATCTAAGCATAAGCCACAACGTTGTTCCTGGCAGCACTAACCTGTATTTGTTCTAATATGTTGTGGAAAAAAAAAAAGAGAGCAGAATATCTTATGTTTTTTGTTTAAATTACTGAATCATAAAATAATAAATCAAGCTATAATTTTAAGTTCTAGACATTCAGAAACTGATATGATGAAGATTTATAGCTACATTTTCCATTCTTTCCACTGTGACCAAAATCAATTTTCTTACCAGTCAATAGCTGTAAAGGTTGTGGTAGGTACATAGTAACCTATGTGTTTTGATCTCTCTGTACTTCCTCTTGGGTACCTAATGCACCATAAAAATAGCACCATATTAATTGCCATCCCTTCTGGCAATTTCTGTGGGGAAGCTAGGACTAAATAAGCAGGGAAATTATGAACAGTTAAATTACAGTAAATACAAGTTTAAACTCTGAAACTGTTAAAATCTCACTCACTGGAGCATTACATTACACTGAAGAGTCAGTCAGCCATCTCATTCTCAAAAAAAAAGCTCAAAAACCACAGGAATGCAACTATCTGCAACCAGCAGCCATGGTAAATGTTTGTCCTAAGTTCAAAACTTCCTAACCACAAATTCTTGAATGTGATTCAAGATCAAAAATATTTTCCCCAATACATTGGTTTTAAATATCAAAACTAAAAACTATAATGATCTGTAAGACATGAGAACATATCTAGTACAGGCTTCTTTTTAAAGCTCCCACAGCGTGTTTTCCATAGGGCCATTAAATTGTGGTTTAGCAGAGAGGAAAATAAGGAGAAATTTCTTTTTGCAGAACCTGAGACATCAACTATAGCAACCTATCACTCTGTTTTGATACAACATTGCATCATAACTGAAAGCTTTAACTAAATCTGCATTTTATCTTTGTCTGTATTTCATCAAGTTTATATAAATCTGTTTTGTATCCTATTATATGACACTGTGAACATAAAGATCAAAAGCACTTTATGGGGACAGTCACCTGTGAAAGCCATTTAATAGAGAAATATTCAAAAATTTAAGGAAAGAAAGCATGCATTATTTGATTTTGGTGAAACCTGCTTTTTCTTCCCTCTCTCAAGTGCCTCATTTGAGCTTTTGAAAGCGTATTTTCAAAGGGAAAAACGTTTCACAGGAAGTCTCAGACTTTAGTCAATTATTAAGAGTCATAATATCAAATTCTAATCTCAAATGCACCAGCAGAAGTGAATGTTTGGTTTCAAAGAAGTTAAAGTCATTACATAAAGCAGAACATTCATAAGTTAGTGATTTAAGGCATAAGAATTGTTTTTAAGAGATAATTTCTTCTCTCCTCGGGACTTAACTTTACTGAAACTGGCACATTTCCAACAGTTAGAAAAATGAAAATGCAATTTGGACAAGTTATATCCTGTCTCATTGAATTCTGACTCTTCAAGTCAGATTGAACTTCCTTTGACACCTTTTGCTTATGTACTATATACAGTTTCTGGGTGTTACTAACAGTTGTCCTAGCCCTTCCTCTTTCCCAGGAGCAGTTGTGTCTCAGAAACGAGGAAGGTATTTCCACTTTGTGTGTTGCTTACAAAGTTTCTCAAATAGCTAGTTTCTGTACTAATTTTCTAGGCAAGTCACCAAATCATAAAATCATGGAACATTTTGCGTTGGGTCCTATTTAATTAATTCTTGTAATTGCAAGTAAAGCAAAGTGCATTTTTGCTGTAACGAAAAAACAGAAGCATAGCAGCACAATCTGAGGACAGTAATTTTAATGTTCTTGCTGCTAAAAATAGTCATAAATAAACCATTTAAGCCAAGATAATACAAAGATCATAAATACCTGTTATTTTAATGTTACACGGAAGACCAAATGGATACTTTCCTACAACTCCCACTTGACCATTCCAGTTGAATTCACATCCCAAATCAAACGGCTGTTCCATGAACTAAAATAATGCAGAACAATTCAGTTTATTGATGCATATTTACTTGCTGTTTGATTTTAGTGCTCCATTACTGCTGCATTCCTTATCTTGTTAGATGCTGCTTGAAGTCTTACTTTTGAATTAACATCTGTTTTTTTATAGGAAGAAGACAAATGTAAAAGTCTCACTGAGGTTCAGTTTCAGATCAAACAATCTTCCATGCCCGTCATTTTCTACCCTTAGTATTTGCTGCTGTAACTACAGACCACGTATATAAAAAGCATCACACCCTGGTCTAGCATTTACAGAACTCCTCTCTACATGTGTTTAAATGCCTGTTTGACCCCATTTCTCATGGTTTGCAACCTGTAACTAGTGTGAGGAGAATTTTCTGATAGTGCATCCATTTGTATATTCAGATTGTAAATAGATTTAGGCAAGATCTCTATCCTTTGACACAATCCCCATGTACCGATGTGGCATTACATGAATATTAATGATTTGTTGCCACAACATAGCATGGATCGTATGAAAAATTTCACATTACCTGTTCAGTGATGGCCTGGAAGTTATAGAGCCTGACCAGACCCATGCTATACATTACAATAAGGATTCCATTAGAAACATCAACATCTGTAACACTATTACCAAATATCTGGAAAAAGGAAAATAAAAATATTCTATTAAGGAAGAAATAATTGAGAGAAAGCAAAATGGCAATATTACATACTTAATTATGCAATCAACTTCCTTTTTGACTCTGACCAAAACCTATGACCAGTGTTTTAGTTTAAGAAGGTTTCTGTAACTCATCTGTTCTGCTGAGTTTCTGTAATATTTTGCACTGAAATAACACCTGGAATTAGGTAAGTCATATTCTGCAAGCACATTTATTTTCTAATTGGTTTTCATTATGTCTTTGCATCATATTACCCAGTTATTACAAGAGATGAATAGATTTTATTACCTAGCATCCCACAGGAAGTCGATAACAAAGCTAACAGTTCAATCTAAAAGAACTGATTTTCTATCTTCTGTTCTTTCTTCATCACCAGGGTAAAATACTAGTCTAATCATGGCTCTATGACTGTGTACAGCTGTACTAAAACTACACTATCCAGCTGTCACAGAATACAGGATCCTCTTTGAATTCAAATTAGACACATACATGAGAAGCTGATTACCCTTTTAATGATTATGAAGTATTCATTTGTGCTACTCCTTAGAACATCTCCACTAAAAAAAACAAAACAAAAAAACAAAACAAAACAAAAAAAAAACAAACTAGTTCTTAATATTTAATGAATAACAACATGCAAAGTTGGTAATTTTTTTCATATTGAGATGTTTGGAAGACTAGAGTTTTCATTTCTTATTCAGAATCACTACAAAAAGCAAATAAAATAAGGTTAAAACAGGCTTAAATGTAATTCAAGAAAATAAAACCCAAGCTGGAACACTCCTAATTCTTAACTCTATGAATGATCTAGTGATCAGTTTGTTCCTGAAAGGTGAATTCACCCCTTAGACCTTGTCTTTTTTTTAGCCTTATGTTGCTTTCTCAGTGCATTTGTTAGCTTAAGGTGCCAGACCCAAACTTTAATAGTCTCCCAGTCCCAAACTCTCATTACTATCCTTGAGACCTTTCTAGTCTGAACTTAGACTTTATTGTAGCATACCATCTCAGCAAAGCTGTGGCATTGGGTTCATTCTGCAGTCTTCAAGAGTAATCCTAATCCTAACTGTAACGTAACAGTTCCATCCCACTGATCCGTATCAGGTTTAGCATTGCATTCGCTGGTTGCTTCCTCTTCTGGGCGTACTCTCAAGTTCCAAATTCTACCCCAACCTTATTCCTAGTTGTAACAATTGCCCTGATGATCAGCACAGGCCCAGTGGATTAAATACTTTTCCTCATACATTCTGCCTGTTATAACCATGATGAATCCATCATGCCATTCTTAAGCAGATTGAAAATACCCTTGATACTGGTAACATTTGTATTTTTCAGTCCTAAATACTAATTTTGAACAGAAATGTGTCCTTAACCATTCTTGGGCCCAAATGAAAAATTGTTGAACCCCCCCTTCTTTCATTTACAGCTCATTCTCTTTTCACAGCCTCAGTCCAACCCAGCACCAGCTAAATAGCTCTGGACTCTAAATAAGACCATAGCTTAAAGAGCTTTGAAGACAGACTCTGCATGTTCACACTGTTCCAATTTAAGTTGTATCTAGAACTGCCTGGACTTTAAAGAGACATTTTTTCACCAGAGCACTAGAACTTGTCATCTGGCTTGCAGTCGCCTAATGTATACACTTACTTACAGGTCACAATCCAACCTCTGAAAGCTTGTTTTCTCTTGACTCATAAATCAATACACATATTTATATTTTGCCACCTGGTATCAATGATAATACAAGTTTGAAACATTTGTAACTGTATATAGAATTCATAGGCCATTACTAGGAACTGATCAGAAGCATATCTATCTTTAAAGAGGTAAAAAGAACTTTACAAACACTGCACAGTTCTCTAATTCTTATAATTTCTCTAAGTTCTGAAATCCTACACATCAAGAAGTAGTGCACTTACTACACATTTGCATTTTCTCTTCTGGAATTATTAATGTTCCCTCAACACAACTACCAGACACTAAAAGAACATTAGTGCTAATTAAAAAAATAGCGTCCAAAACATTAAGACTTCCAAAATCCTGAGACAATTGCCTGTATCATTCCTCTCATACAACTACATTATAGACTGAACTTACCTTTTTGTTTATTTCTAGCATTCCAACAAATGAAAGGGGTAATACTTGGAATACAGCAAGATGGAATAGTACAGACTGTTGAATACCTGCCTGGGAAGGAACAATATTGAACATAGTTGTTATACTTGTTATATTGTTATACTATACATCATCGTCCTCTACCATAGTAACAAAGCATAATGTCTCCATATCTGTCCTTGTAAATTTATTGATTTTGTAAAAATGAGAATTTTTCAACAAACTTACCTGCCGTGATACTGCAGGCAGCTTATTCTGAGCTGACTTTATAACCATTACCTCTTGAGGAGTATCCCAGCTGAGGTACCTATTTGAGACAGGGAAGGCCTGTCTTAATCATTGTAAAATCCTTTAATAAAATTTTAAATAATAATATTAAAATAATTTTCATGTAAAATATAATCTATTGTAACTATGCAGATTTTGCAGTAATGCAGAAGCCACAGAACTAGATACCAGGAATGGCTTATTCCATAACAGGATTGTGAGAAAACTTTTAAAAGTATGAACATTCACTGTCTTATTTCTTTCCGTCCCTTCACAAATCACTGCTTTTTTATCCTTCAGTCTAAAGAAGATCATTACTTCTGAGAACTGAAAAAAAAACACACTCCTTGCCAGAAACTCTAACTGTTCTGCTTTTAAAGAAAAAAATGGATACCCTACAGAGAAGTTAAAAACTGCTTACTTTAACTTTTAAACATATTTTTCTTATGCTTTATAAGGTTTGTTTTATAGTTCTTAGAGGTCCTCTCCTGGTATGTGTCTATTGCAATATTAACAGCTATAAAATTGTCAGAGAAAAGCAAATAGTAGCCTGTTTTTCGTGGCTTTTGTGGAACTTGATACCAACTTTGAGACCATGATACTTTAGCTGCTGAAATTCTTCTAAAGAAAACAGAGTGCAGGAATAGTACTCTAGCAAAACTGCTACACAAATAGACCTGTAGTCAGCCATAGGATATGTATGAGTGGGTACCTAAGGTTTTATGAGCTGTCTTTCACTCCAAAAACTCCCAGAACTATGAGTCCTCTGATCTGCAGGGAGTGTTTCGAAGGTAGTATATTTCCACTATGTTCAATGACCAGCAGCAAAGAAGGATCTGGGAAAATAGGGTGAAGCTTGATGAGGAATTTGGGATTTCACCCTTTTTCTGCTCTGTATTTGGTGTAAATTTCCTCCAATAAAAAAAATAACTTCTACATCCTTTGGCTAAATATTATAGATATTGCCCTTCCCCAGGCATATATTATCAATAAAACAATACTTTCTGAACGCACAGAAATTGAACAGCTTAATATACTGCAAAATAAACATGATTCCCTTTCTCCATTTTAGTGCTAGTGATGGTTAGTTACATAAACCTTTGCCAATGTTAATACCTGAATTTGCAGCCACAGCCCGCAAGGTATATTTTTTCCAGTATTTCCCCACTGTCAGCAGAGAGACGCAGAAGCCAGTTCTGTGCTGTCAAGACTATGAGGGAAGATTTATAGTCTGATGGATTTGGAAGCATTTCCCCCTACATAACAAAAAGATTATCAGAAAGAAGTTTGTACCAGAAGGATACATAACATTTTAACATAGTAACAAGAAAACAAAAGTGAATACGTATTCCTCAAAAGCTAAAGGTGAAAAGCTTCCTCCTAATCACACCTGGATCTCTTAGTTCATGTCTGTGCTAAATTGCTGACTATTACATAACTAATCTGTTATCTTATTTTTTGGAAGGTAGTTATTTTTTCTAGAAAACACATCATTTAAGACTTCCTTTCCTTGCATAAGTGAAGTATAACTGCTTATTCATCTGATACCAAACTTCATGAGAAATCTATTTAAGTATTGCAAAATAAATCATTGAAAGGTAACTCAACAGGAACTGCTGAGGATGGTCCTCACGATGCTTGTTTTTTGGCACCTCAAATGTTGGGCTAATATTCCTAGTCTCTACGGACAGTGCACAAATGAAAAAACCCTCAAGAAAGGGAAATGTTCTCTACAGTCTAAGGAGTCCAGCCTCTTCATCTGTGTGCTCAAATTAGATTGTTAGAACTAAGTTGTATCAGCACCATATGAGTAACCATAAGGACCTTTTCTTATGAAACAGTGAAATTATACGGCAACCATTAGTTGCTTCAGAAAAGCTAAGAACAACAAATCACACCGTGAAGACTAAGGATTGTCAGTCTAACTGCTTGGCATCAAATGTGTCAAAATTCTGTAGATACGAAAAAAATTGTTGGTTTGAAGTCAAATGGAAAATCCACCTGTAATAGCAATGAACAGAGTTTTCAACTTGAACTGAAAGATATTCAAGTTGCACAACATTGCTGTACCATAGGCACTACAAAGAACAATATAGAAATCTTGTAGATTTTCTGTTTGCATTTTTCATTTATTTTTCCTCATATATTCCAGACTACATCCCAGCACAGTGTTGTCAAAATGTTAATAGTTAAAAATTCCACTAAGTAAATCAGAGGATTCAAACCAAACAGAACAACCTATGAATGAAGAAATACTTTTCCTTCTTCTCTTTACACTACTCAATGTAAAATGCCTAAATGAATCATACAACTTTTCTAAAAATTGACCTTTGAGAGAAAACAGAACAAGCTTCAGTCTAAATACTGAGGCAAGACTGACCATCTATGTACAGATATCTATGAATGTAAGGGAAGAAAAGAGGGAAATTATGTAATCTATTAACTGGAAACAGCAGAAAAGCTTTTGGACAGAGTTGCTTTAATAGGTCATTAGTTTATCTGCCTTTTTTTTTTTTTTTTTTTTAATGTTAACAGATCTGGTGAAAACAAACTCCCATGCTAACTCAAAAATAAACAATAGATTACAACAGAATTTATATTGTAAGGAATTAGAATTGCATAAACATAAAGGCAACAGCACTGTTTTTAAAATCTTCTACATTCATGAAGAAGCATTCAAATGCACTGTTGAGAAATTCAGGGAAGTAAACCTCTAAACATTCTCTCAAAATAAATAAACATAAGTTAAATGATTCAACTCTACAAAAA
Source organism: Anas platyrhynchos (assembly GCF_047663525.1). Classification (NCBI taxonomy): domain Eukaryota; kingdom Metazoa; phylum Chordata; class Aves; order Anseriformes; family Anatidae; genus Anas; species Anas platyrhynchos. Next base: position 21,312,185 of record NC_092593.1, on the reverse strand, counting down.
TGTTGACAATAATAGTTCACAGGAAAAGAATGCTCTAAATCTATTCCACTGAAAGATATTAATTTGTTTTTCCACAACAATGCTCTAATAAAAAGTAATCTTACCAGTGGGCATTCCAATAATAAAGCATCTTCTATTTTTTCCGACTTAGAACACTTTGGCTTTTGATAAAGTATTCTTGGCTCTTGGGCAATGCTGGAGGAAAATGATTGCTGATCATTAGTTCATTTTATAAACTACTTTCTATCAACAAGTCATTTAACACACTTTTTCCACTTTTGCAAATCCCGTCTCTTTAGGCAAGTCAGAAATCTAGGTACCTTTTTTCCTTTGTAAATACTGCTCTCAAATTAAGCCTAATAATTAGGCTTAATATTAGGCTAATAATTAATCTCAAATTGCTCTCAAAATAAAGCCTAATAAGCAATATTAGTATAAAGTTATATCTAAAACCTAACCTTTTCTAATTTTTTAAGTTACTGTTAATAGTAATGTTCTTACTTCAGAGATAGACATTATAAAGAAAGCATATTCCAGAAACTAAGCATTATCCTGGAACCTTCCCCTGAGGCACTTTCAGTGTTGCCTTCTGTAGTATAAAGGCATGGCATCATTTACAAATATTTATTAAAAAAAACTACTACTAGAATAAAATCTTCATAGAGTGCACAGTTTTCCCCTTAGGGAGAGGATGAAACAAAAGCAAACCTTGAAAGGCGTTAGACAAGTTACCCCAGTACTGGAAAGCATTGAGACAATGTATGAATGAAACATGGGTAAGATTTCTATCTCGACCATGAGCAAATGACAGATTAATTTAATTAACTCTTAGTGGTTTACACCAACAAAATAATTTGTCTTTCATGTATCATATTACATTGCCTCAATACTGTTCTGACCACAGCTTAACAACACAGTTCTCCCAGTCCCTAATACTTCCTTCAAAAGCAGAAGGAGCAAGGACAAGGACTGGTGTAAACAGGACTTCCCATCCTCTATCCTGCCCTGTGCCCAGTGGTTTCTGAGCTGTGACTCTGCAGCAGTTCATGGAATAGGAGAGTGAGAATTCAGAGCAGTGAACTGACCTGCAACATGCATTACAAGCAGCGAGTACTCAGCACCTGGTACCTTTGTATGAACAATACTTTACTTCTTTAATGAAAAGTTTGTAGACATCATACCAACCCTGTTACAAAGGCTGATTTTGTGATGCATTGACACATTCACACCAGCATACTGCTGGTTAATGGATCACAAAGAAGGAAATTACTGTTCATTTGTCTTCTTAGTGCAAAATCCTAAAATGATGATCATCTGAAACTCCTGAAGTGCACTTGAAACCTAATGTTACACAGCATAAAAGTTACACAAAAACTTTCCTTCACCAAAGCAGTTGTCACATTAAGAGGCAAATGAATTTCAGTGTAATTTAACAAAGATTTATGTATCTAGTTATTTTTTGCTCATAAGTATATTCCGCTCAATTCACAAGGACTATTTGGAAGAGCAAAGTTAGCTACGTTTCTAAAAAACAGCGTCACAGTATTGAAACTATAAGCTGAGGTAACTTTTTATTGTAAATTTATTACCTGCTAATACAGCACTGGTAGTTGTCTAAGTAAATTCTTCCTCTTTCATAAGCAATAGGAGATGCAGAATGAGTCGTCCAAACATTCTTGAATGTAGTACTTCCCTGAAAGAGACAATGGTTGCAACAGTTGGTAACAAATTATACTTTGGGAAAATACTTGGTTCCCCCCCTTAGTAATTTAATTTAAATGAACCTTTCTTGCTGAATACATAAAGGATTATTTTTTAAACCAAATCAAAAGATCTTTTAGGGAAGATTTTTCTTTTAGAAGAACTAAATTAAAACATCTTTTTATTAGCTTTCGGACAGCATGTGCAATGCACATTTTGTCATTAACTTGTCTGCATTAAGACCGGCAATTTTAATACAAAATTTTTCAATCAAGAATAAAATCCTCCACTGTGTAAGTATGCACATATATCTCTTTTGTATGTAATTAAATTTACTGAACTTGATTCCATTTTGCTTGTGGTGAATTGTGTGAAAGGTATAAAAGACTGTTTATAGAGAGTTATTTGCAAAAGGAACCTGAAATGGTAATGGGATAAACTACTCGCATTGATAAAACTACTTGCAGGCATTACAGACACCAATAGCTCTGCAGCACTAACAAACATTTCTACAAAAAAAAAAAAAAAAGGGTTTTGTGTGAGAGACAGGTAGACTCATTTTTATTTCAATAACACTTGCACGCCCTTAGATCTAGCAGTGTAAGTGGCCATTTACCTGACTGCTGATAAATGAATTTTCAGGTAGAAGAGAATTGCCAGCTCACTTCCACACAATAGCATTCAGTGCATTTCTATCAGTTAACAAAATCACATTTAGTCTGTAAGTGGTTTGATTCTTATTTTGTCTGTAAGAAATTTCACTGACACTTCAGGGTTATGTTTACCTGAGGACCTCTGCTGATTATCTTATTTCATTGTGAAAACTTCATTCAACACTGATGCTCCCTAAAACATTGCAAATTTAATATTAAGTCACGTTAGAAGAAGAAATAAGCGATATAAAATCTCATATGAGACTGTTTCTACGTAGTGGGAATATTAGATATACAAGTGCTTCTCCTGTTTCCGTACGGCACAGCATTGTGTATGTTTCTAGGTCAGAGTCTCATGCAATAAACGCAACCACATCTCCCTCTCTTCAGCAAAACCCCGGCTCCTTTTTCCCCCAAACTTGTTAGCGCGACCCAGAGACTCGCGAGCCCCCCGCGCGGCGCCGCTACCTGGCAGACCAGGCTCCTGAGCAGCCCCATGTTCTTCCTCAGGGCGACCCCCGCGTCCCTGGCGTAGAAGCCGTGGGCCCTGCGGCCCAGCAGGCGGCAGGCGTTAGGAGCGCGGCGGGCGGCCCCCTTACCGCCGGCGGGGCGCATCCCGGCGCCGGGCAGCGCTCGGCTTCCTGCGGTGTTTGGGGCCTCCCCGAGCCGATCGCGCTGCCCTCCGCGCCTTGCCCAGCGCAAGGGGACGCGGAGCAGGGCGAGGCGCCCCCCCAGGGACCAGTTTCCCCGTTCCGACGCCGCCTGCCCCGCGGCCCGCCGGGTACTGTAGTTTTCCAGGGGCGGAGAGCGGCCGCACAAGGACTACGCCTCCCGCGCCGCCCCTGAGGCGAACGGGACGGCGGGAGCGGGAGTTGTGGCGGCGAGACCGGCCGTGAGACCGGCCCTGAGGCACCGGGGCCGGCGTGAGGCGCCGTGAGCTCGGTGAGGGCCGCCGGGCGCTGCCCGTGTTAAGCTGCCTCCCGTCGCCTCGCTGAGGGGCTGAGGGGAGCGCGACGCTGGCGTACGGAGCGCGTCAGTGAAGTTAATTGCACCCGAGGGTTTTATTTTTTTATGTGAAAGCAGAAGAGGTTTGTTGGAGGTGGTTTAGCCGAGAAAGGCACCACAGCGGGAACTTATACCTCAGATCCGGGCCCCGTGCCCTGTGGGTGCGCTAGGGCCCCAGCTGTAAGGGCAAGGTGTTTCCAGGATCAACAGCAACTAACACTTATCTTTATATTTTTAGAGCTACATCCCCAAAGTTGTCATCTTCATCAACAGCACTTGCCGGCAGAAAATCCGGGCACGTGTGGAAAAGCTCGTTTTCCTTCCTTGCCAAAGGCCCGCATGGGGTAATGTGGAAGCTGCTCATCTTTATGTTTCCATAAAGTCTGTTCTTCAGGATCCCTCAGTGGGACCTGGCATCTTAGCTGGCGCTATCACGAACGAGAGATGCCTGAAGGGTGATGTTTTAAAGTTATTTGGATGAAGTGAGCAGGACATGCAGGCGCAGTGGTTGCAGTCGTACCACTGCAGAGTGGCTTAGGACAGTGTGTGCCACGGTGGATCTGTGACATTGGAGGTGACTTTGGAGCTGACAGGGTGGGTTGCACCTCTGCAAAGTCCCTGTAGGCATCCAGAGTCTTGCAGGGATGTAAATAAACGAGTTTATTCAATGTAAATTATGGATCATAGTAAAATCCATGTTGCTGTCTCAGTTCTCAACATGTTTAATGCTGGAAACAATATGTTCTGTGTTGAGACAAATCAGCTTTGGTTTGTTGTTACAGTTACATATTCAGTATTTTGTAGAAAGTAGGGTTGAAAAAATTTAGTAATTGCAAAACATCTTTGGAGACTTAAAAATCCCCTCACTATGTGTATATATATATGTGTGTGTGTGTGTGTGTGTGCACAAAGCGTTCTTTTTTTCCTTTCCTCCTTTTCTCCTTTTTTCTCATACGTAAGCACCAGCCAGCAGAGGGTGCACAGGTTAACTAGGAAGCCTTATTTCTGAGCTATGTTGATGGCTTCCTCTTGATGATAACCTTGCAAATAGGTTAGTTTGATAAGTCAGTTTTATGTTATATTCTGCTGAATAAATAACAGAAAAAAAAATCACAAAAAATGGGAAAAAAAGTGGAAAAGGGAGATAGTAAAGGATTGTGCAAAATACTTATGGTTTAAATGCCATATCCTACAGTCTGAGAATTCAACCTTTTCTGTAAAGGTAAACAAATGCACAGGTATTTGCAGAATTGTAACCTAAAGAATCACTTGTGAATTTGGTGTCTTTGTTATGCAATATTTAACATATTTGTACTGAGTGACCAGTATCTTCCTAATTTTAATAATATTTATAGGTGTTTTGTTTCTGACCATGCCTTTAGTAGGCATTACAAACACAAAGTGGAACAATCAACACTGGAAATGGTATTATAAATAGATTTAGCACAAAAGTGTTAATTCCATTCCAAGAATGATTCTAAGATATCAAAGTATGCATTTAGCTTCAGTTGGAGTGAAAGTATTTTTCACAAGTTGGAAGTATTTTGTTCAATTAGAATACTTTATTGAAACTTCATTTTAAAGTCAAAGTAGTCTTTGATGGTGAAGTCAGGACATCTCTTCTCCATTATAAATTGAAATGATGTAGTTTCAACGAAACACTTGTCCTAATCAAAACAAAATCTTCAAATATTAAAAAAATACAGTAAACAAGTGTAAGTAAAATTGCTAAATTTTGGATGCAAGTTTCTCTCAGAGCATTTTATTACCTGCTTTGGCAAGTGAAAAAGGAGCTCAGGTTAGTTTAGGATGGGACTAATTATGTTTGTCAATTACAGCAATTGAACTGCTATATTTTTTTCCATATAATTAATTCAAATAAAATACTTCAGTTGGTTGTTTCATGTTCATGGCACCCACATTAATTTACTAAAAAATCACTAAATAAAACATGTCTATATTTCTCAGATACTAGTACCTTTCTTCCTTGTTGGCCATTTGTGTATCAGATCTTGCAACTGCCATTATTTTATGGTTAGTTGCAAAATGTTTTTGCCCTGTTTTCATTGTCTTAAGAACATACTTACTACTGCAGTTGATTCCCTCAGCATTGGGGATAAAGCTTCTTTTGCTCCCAGATAATTAGGTTCGTATACCAACGTGAACTTTCATACAGTTCGTAGTCTCAGTTGAAGAACACATTCTCCCCTTTTTGTGAGAATGGTGCAGTGGTTCCTTCTTAAAAATAAAAGAATAAAAATGGAATTATAAAACCCATAGTTTAATAAGATATTGCAAAAATGGTTTATATAGCAGAATAATTTCAAGAAGAGTATCAAGAGAGAATAGCGGCTAAGAACAATTCTCCATGAATACTAAATTAGGAAATTAAATAGTAATAATATTCCTTAAACCCTCAAGGATTTTTAGTACTCTGCTTGTCCCTCATAGTAGTCCATCTGCTTTCTTTTTTAATAGTGATTATGTAATACAGCCATATATTATTTTACCACAAATAATGTACCTTTAAGTTATGTTGCTAGTTTCCTAGATATGCGATGCTTAGCATAAATGTTTTCAGTAAATAAACAGTTTTATCTATTGTTCTTCCTCATCCCACCTTCCCACTACTACTATAAACTATTTGTTCTTTCTTTGATCCTTTTTAACAGGCTACCTGAAAGTTAAACACACTCTTCTTACTCGACATTTCTGTATACATGGTTAAAAGTATATCTACTACAGGTCTTTTGTTTTGTTTGTTTTTATCTGCTGCTTTAAAAAAAATAAATAACTGTTGCGTCTCTACAGGAGAGATGTTGTTTCTCTTTATTAATTAAAATATATATGTATTTGTTTTTATTTTCAGCTTGGTAGTCAGTGCTCTTCAGTAATTTTACATAAGTTGCTGTGTGCCTACAGGGATACCTGCATCATTCTCATTGATGAGGTATGAGAAGGAAAAACAGGGTTTTAGATCTGTTGAGTGTGAGAAGTTGTGAAATACCTTATTCTTACTGTTTCAACTGAGCACAATTTTTTGAAGTATATCATTAAAAGACTAACTATGAAGCCTCAAGAGAGCATGTTTAGTCACTTTCTAAAATAGTCTAGCATTAAATATTCATTTAACCAATTAATCTGGTTGACAGTGCAGTTGTCTCCTCCTCCTCCCCCTCTCCCATTTTGTTTGGCCTAGTCTTGGGCTATGGTTGGATCTCAGAAATATTAAGATGTGTGTGTTTTAAGAATGAACACTAGTTATTCATAATTATACCTTTAGTGTGAGTATCATTGTAAGGAATTTTTCACTTTGTGTTCATGATCACTCCTTTAACACTTGCATCTGTTTTGTGTAACTAAGGTGTTCTGAATTTTGGTGGTGTTTTATGGTGATGAAATAGGTCAGTATATGCTTTATAGGAGAGCATTTGGATTTGACTGTCTAATGTTCTGCCAGTGAACTTGTAGGTGCAAAATAGAAGTATGTTGAATGAAGTTCATTGTTTCCAGGTTACCCTTCTGTAGAGAAATGTAACATAATCTTGCACATACTCTTCCTATATTGGGGCCCTTTTTTTTTTCTTTATACTGATGACTCTACAGGTAGGCTCAGTGACTGCAGATCGAAGGAGTTGTTAGCTCTGTAGTGAGAGATCAGTCAGATGTCAATGTTCTCATCCAATAGGTTTGTTGAAACTAGATTCTCAGACTACGAGGGATTATTTTTGTTCTGACATCTGTTTCAAAGTTGATACCTCTCAAGGATTTTACTAATCAAGTGGTTTACATGTGTTTTTGTGTGAATTTCACTGTTTAAAAACAAAATTAGAACAGTTCTTTTCCCCTGTATTCTTATTTTTATCTCTGCGGATGTAACCACTCAGAGTTTTTAATGCCAACATCAATTAGAAATGTTTAATTTGTGGTCTATGTGGCAGATGATACATGTACCTGCATGTCCACCTTCAAAAAGCTGTACTAAAAATCCTGTTAGATTGTTTGAAGAGAGGAGGATTTTCTCAAGGCTGATCTATGTTTGTAACAATAACAAAATTTTAAAGGCTAAAATGCAGTGCTCTACAGTGGGAAAAAAAATCTACCATTTTGCTTTTGAGTGTGGTCACTGAGTGCATTGCTTCCTTAAAGCTTTTTTTTTTTTCTTTTCTGAAAAACAGTTAAAGCTTGTACAAAACAGGCATTTTCAGTGTAATGCGGTTTCATGAGAATATCCTTAAAGGTGAAGGTTGGATTGCTTGGACTGATAATCAGACTGAAAGCTTTCCTGACTGTGGCTGTGAACAAGGAAATTATGTCTTAATTCTTTCAGACAACACTTCTCGCTATGTGATCATCCTATCTGACAAAGAGAAGGGGTTGTTGTCTATTTCATTAACAAAATCTATTAGAGAAACAATCAAGGAATGACTCCCTTCTGAAAATGAAAATTAGGCTTCCAAGTAACTTAAATGCTTTTTGGACCTTCCAGTAGCCAGATTGCCCATTAATCTCATGATCTTCTGATCACTAACTCTTAAGGACATGTGAGTGCTTGTGCCTTGATATTTATCACTGGATGCAACAGGAAAGTTAACTCCCCCACTTACCCCACTGTCCTTATATATTTTTTTTTTGATGTTTTAGAATTTATTAGCTAAACTTGTGCAATTATCACTCAGGATCATATTCTCATAAAAAGAGCTACATCTCTGGATTTTTACTGATGCTGGATCATTTTAGTCATCTGACTATATAATTCCCATCTGTGCATCTTGTCATGTTCTTACTGAGATATTTAGAAAGCCAAGAAAAATTATGTGACTAGCCTAGCAGCTGAATCATTGTATTTTATGTTGAATATAAATGCTGGCACAGGAAATGCAAGATACAAACTCAGGTCTTTTGAATGATTGAAGGAGGAAAAGGATTTGTGAACAGTTTGCAATGTGACCATGAAATCTTTATCCAGGCACTTTTATAATTTAATAATAATAATAATAATAATAGATCAGGTTTTTCTTTTTATTATTACTTATTTTTCTTTTCATATTTGTGTCTATCAACATTGCTTTTATGTAAATTATGTTTTGAAAAACTTGTCAACTAAAAACTAACTTGTGTTAGTTTTTATGCCTTGTAGATATCATTTCATAGTATTTCACATGCATTAATAATTTTTCATCTTATGAGAAGTGATGCATACATACATGCTTTTGCATATAAAGTATGAATGATTTGTAGTAATTTAAGTTTAAGCTGGAATTTTAGTTGCTCAGCTCCTCCCCTCCCCCCCAAAAAAAATAATTAAAAAACCAAACCACCAACCAACCAAAAAAATGCACCTTAATAAAATCATCAAATTAGAAGAAGTTCTAGTGGTGTGGGGGTTTTTTAGTTAATAGGTCTAAATGTTACATTTTGCCTGTATGATAATGCCCAACATCTTGATAGCATGTTGCAGTCCCAGCAGCTCTAATATAACAGTATTTATATTTGGCATTGGCAGCCATTTAATAGATAGAATTAGATAGAAAATTTCATCTTTTTTTTCCTTGTTGTTTTTCTGTATGCTTAAACTGAATAAACAAGGCCCTTTTAAAAGTATGACTCATTCAAAAGTACACCTCAAATAAGGAATTGTTCATTTAATTGAAGTAATTTCTTTGCCAGGCTTTGTATCAATGTGTACAAATTAATCTTTTTGTTCACAGTATGCTTGTGATCAAATAGTAGTATTTTCCTCAAGATAAAAATCTTCATTTTGTAACCTTTTTGCACAGAATGTTTTCTAATAAAGTGTGTGTTTAAACTGTGCCTGTTCTTTTGCAACTACATTTTGTATTTCCAGTGCACTAAATTTGTATGCGTGGCTTATACAGCAGAAGCACTCAAAAAAAAAAAAAAAAAGGTACTAAGAATCATTTTTAAAGTCATACGCAGAGCAGCTGAAGGAAAAAAGAACAAAAGGCACATCAGAGTAAAAGTAGGTGGAGGAGTATTTCATTTTACTCATCTCCCAGAAAGCCTACATTAACAAGAATATGCCAGAAACAAAAACAAAACAAAACAAAAAAGACAAACTGCTGGTACTAGCAACACACACTTGTTATCTTTTACTATTAATACTCTATAAAGAGATTCCATGTAAAGTAAAATACAGCAATAGAAGGCAGTTATACATGTAATAGAAAAATCTCAAGCATTTTATAAGTTGCATGAATAGAAGTTTAACCTCTAAAACCATTCATTTCAAAGGGAGCATTGAGCAGGGATAAGGAAAATACGCAGCAGAAATTTTGGAAGGCTTTCTGGTGCATAATATTGACACTTTTTGAATCTTTCACTTCCTGTCTAAAAGCATAAAACCACAGTCACAGTTCTAGAATTACATTTTTTGCTGTTACCTAGTGAGTGAGTTGAAAAACGTCAAGTCCAATGGCAGTATGTACCCATTAGAACAAGTGGTTTTGATACTGATGACTTTTTGCTTGTCTTTTTAAAGGTACAATGTCAAACTTGGTTTATAGTTTTACTGTGAATTCTTTTTTTTTTTTTTTTTTTTTTTTTTCCTACGGTCTGACAAGGCTCTGAAAATATACCAAATAATGAAATAATTTATATTTCAACTGATTTTGTTGCAGTAGCCTACTTTGGGTCAATTTGGGCCTTCAGCACATGCAGGGGATGTTGCTGCTTTCTAAAAGGCATTTAAATTGACATTACAGTAAAAGATTATTACTAAAGCTGATATTGGTTCTTGATTATTTGACCAGTTTCTCATCTAAATGACATAAACAATGAAGTTACAGCAAAACTGTAATTTGGGTTAATTGTGTTTTCAGATCTCTGAACAAAATGAATTTCATTACAAGGTTTTCTGCTTTGTGTCTGAGGAGAAAAAGCAAGATGCAACAGAGTCACCAAAGTAGTCGACGACCAGCTGTTCCACTTGGATCACGGATTTTAACTGATCCTTCTAAAGTTTTTGAGCACAACATGTGGTGAGATGTCTGTTCAAGGATGCTTTTCTTGTGTATTTGTATATTATTTACTACGATGAATAACAATATCTGTGTATATCTATACATATATATCATGCTGATATATGTATGTATATTATGTATGTATATATTTTTATATATTAATATATATACAAAGCAATGGGGTAACAGAATGGATATTGAAAGGTAGTGCTGGGGAGAACTTCAGACTGTCACAAGTAACCTGACAGTTACGAGTTTTCAGTGACTTCTGTAAAACAGCCGCTGAGGAAGTAGATAATCATGGAATGAGAGGCAAAATATTGTTATACATCAGTAATAAATTAGGAAACATAAGGTGTGGAGAATAATTAGTATATGTTGTAATGGCAGAAAGTTACTATCTAGGTACAATAGAGTTGCATAATGGATTAGCACTATATTCTAAAATTGACACCATATCAAAAGGAACTTGTAAGTTGTATTCTTCTGAAGATGTATTGAAAACAGTACTTGTAGTTGTGAACTGTATAGCAATCTCTGCTGAACCAAAAAAAAAAGCCAAACCAAATCAAAACAAAAACCAAACCAAAACAACAATAACAAAAAGAATCGTAGTAAGTGATCTTGTAGCAGAGAAAATATTAACATGCAAGTGCTAATAAGAATAATAATTGTCATGATAAGCAACAGAGCATTTCCATCTCTAAAAGGTATTTTTTATGACTAATGGGGGTTCAGAAAACAGTGAGAATGCTGGTCAACCGAATTGAAAACTGTCTTATGAGGTAAGATTGAATAGATTTTTCTCTATGAAATGGAGATGAATAAGATAAAGCACACAGAACAGTAAACGATACGGAAGTTTTAAAAGACTATCTAAACCTATCTACAAAATCGAAAAATAACTTTCTAAGATATTAGGAATACAAGGAATTTTTTTATTCCTGTAGTTCATAACTTAAGAACAAGTGATATTTGCTGAAAATAGAAACGAGGAATCTAAAAGCTAAACAAGAATTTACTCTCTGCATAATTTGAAAATATATTTTGAATTCTGACTCGCACAATTTTTGAGCAAGGATTTAGCAATAGCTGAGAAGGGTCTGGATGTAACTAATGATAAGCAAATGCTAATAACACAGGGTTAGCAGATTACAAATGTCAGGGCTTAGGCTTGCTGCGTAAGAGACCTAAAAATTAAGTTACTTGTATGTCTCCAAGCACAGAACAGGAAGATGCTTGATTGGTTTTAGAGACAGTGGACTCTTTTCAAGTTGGTGTATGGTTCCTTCTTCCGTAGTAAGCAGTAGAATTTTAGTCATGGGCTTTCAGTTAATTTTTTTTTAAGGATTAGCATCTAACAAATTATCTGAATTATATAATTTAATTAAATATGATTTCTAAAAAATTTCTAAAACTCTTCAGACTGAAAGATTTGGAGGGACAAATGATTTGTTTAGAAAGCTGCCAGTGCGTTTTTCGGCACTCCCTATTGTGGCCTCTATCCAAACAGAATCTGCAGGGAATGCAGTTTGGTCATCAGGATCAGGTCTTTGCTTGGTTCTGTGACTATTTCATGAATTAATATGACATTAGTGAATCATTTTACACATGTACAGGTAGCATAGCCTCTGGAACCATTGCAGCACTGTTTGTCTTTTATTAGGGATATCTCATTCTTCCTTTTTAAAAATGTTTCCTATCTCTGTTCCCCAGATAAGTAAAATCTCGTTCAAAATTCCACCTATTCTGCTTGAATAGGTGGATTATGCTGCCTGTTTCAGAAACAGCTGATTCTTTTGCTGGATGACCTTTGTTTCTCATCATCATAAATGTTAGTAATGTGAGAAGTTTCTTGCATAAGGTTGTTTGTTGATAAGCCTGTTATTAAATCTAACTAAATACAGTTCTAATTGGATGCTGAAAATATATTTCTATAAACCCACTGAATTGACAAGGTATGTGTTAATCATATTGTTAAGAAAAAAAAAAAAAGCATACTCCTTCAGACCATTTGCAGTTGGAAGTTTTTCTCAATCATTTCACTTGAGTTTTACCCAACTACTTATCTTTGTCTATCATACACTGAAACTTTGTTTTTAACTCTGTAGGTCTCCTTGTGGTTGTTTGCTTGTATTTTAAGAGCAAGTGGACTTGAGACGATGTAGCTTATTTGTGACTGTTTTCCTCAGAAGATGATTATGGAAAGTTGTGTTTAAAGGCTAGTTCTTCAATTACCTTTTTGCAGGGACCATATGCAGTGGTCACAAGAAGAGGAGGAGCAAGCGAAGGAAAAAGCAGCAGAGAACTCGCTTGAGAAAGTTCAGTTGGAAGACCAAGGTAACTAATTCTTAATTGCTTAAAAAATCACATTTCAATGCCAATTACTAAAGCATTTAATAATGCTTTGAAATCTGGTAGTACTGCTTTTATTTGTACATTCTCCAGCCTAAATCTATTTTTGTTTATTTTCCTTTGTTGCCTCACAGGATTGTCCTAAGGTTTATTTTTCTAACAATTCAGTTACTTCTTTGAGCAACTTTGCCTTTTGTGGGGGCAACAGAATATGTGTAAGTCAATTAAATCAGTACAGAGCAGTTGCAAGTTCTGACTCCTTTTGCAGTTCTTCAGAATTAAGCTTCTGCTTCACAGACTGTTAACTTGACCAAAGGGAGTGAATTTGCACACAGTTAAGGTACTGAAGGGATGAAAATTCCCATGTACAATATTCAAATTCTTTTTAATGATTTGTGGACTGTTTAGAGAGCTAGTGTTTGTACATTGCACCATATTTCTAGTAAGTGTCACAAAAGTTGCGCTGGTCTCAGCTGGCCCAGGCTGAGCGAGGAGTGCTTCAGGAAGCAGCATGTTCGCTGCATGTGGAAGGTGTTTCAAAACATCATGCCGAGTCTGTTCTGTAAATGATTAAGTTTCATGCCTGTCTTCAGAGGGAATACTTAACATATTCTACATTTCTGAAGAATGATAGCTCTAGGTTCAAACTGGCAAACTAAACCTTAGACTGAACTCTTCAATAGTTTCATATAAAGCTGGAGTATTACGTTGATAGTAATGTAGAAGATTGGATTCTTAATTTGTTCTTTTATTAGAAAGATGCTCTGAAAACAATTATTTTGATGTCCTGGGCAACAGTTTACCTAGCGTATCTTAAATGTGTCAAATTAGATAGTGTCGTTATGACCCTGTTCTCAGTTTTATTGATATAACTAGGGCACATGCTCGAGTGTATTTGAATTACCTGTGAGTGCACTTTGGATTGTGTGCCCTTCATCGCTTTAAATGCTCTGGGATTGTCATCTTGCCCTTTTCTGTTCTTGCCTCTCTCATTCTTTATCTTAATCCAGGTGTACAGTGTTTGTTTTTCAGAACTGGCATATAATATTTCCAGTGTTTTTGTATAAAAAGTTAAAAAAGAGCTCATGATTTAAAAGTAAACAGCGTAACCACATAGCTCATGGATCCTTTTGTTATTTACCTACAGTCAATTAGAAATTAGTTTGGGCTGGTGAGAAATGAAATAATCAGGCATTTGTCTATTGCCAAAAAATAAAAGTATCCAAGAACGTTTCCTGTGAATGCCTCTCTGTTAAGAGCTTGAATAGGTGAGCATTGCTGATACTGTTCCTTCAGAAAGCTTCAACTTCATTCTGCAAGAACATTTTGGCCTATTTGTATTAACAACGAACTAGACTGAAGGTAATGAGCAGGTTATTTTGGGGCCTTGGAAACTGCAAGTAAGGAGGGGAAAGAAAAGACAGATTTCAACAATACTATTATGTCACTAAAATAGAATCATTCTGTTGAGCCTCAGTAAAACAAGAGAAAGTGAACAAATATATGATGCTACTTTTAGGAACTTGATTTACTTATTAGCATGTTCAGTTTCTTCTCAGGCCTAACTGCCAGTGTATGAAATACAAGTCATAATGGATTCTGTTAAGGAGAGAAATCAAATGGACTAAGAAATAGATTTTGTTGTTGTTGTCTCAAAGGGTTATATCTTAATTAGTTTTGTGATTTTTACATGCTTTTGAAAATGTAGTAGTTAGGCTTTTAAATATTCAACAGGAGAGGGGGTAGAGGGAACAACAACAACAAAAATATATAACAAACCTTATGAGCCAATAGGGTGACTGCCCACTCTGCTTCAGGAAACGTACAGATTAACAAAGCAAAGTGAAAATTACAGTCTTGTTGATGAGAAACATGTAATGTTATCTTCTGATGAATTCAGAAAAAGATAGATATTTTCTTCCAGAGTTGATATAATCACAGTTTCTGTAACGTCTGTGTGGGGAAAAAAATATATAATGGTAATAATACTGCATGTGTGCCTGTGCAGGAGTGACCAGTGAGAGAAAGGAAAGCGTTCTTGCACTTGAACCTATGTAATATTAAACTAAAACAATTTGAATGGCTGACTTTAGCAATCGCTTTCTTTCAGTTTTGAAATCTGGAAAGCTCAGTGGGCATTTAAGTACAAGGGTTCTGAGCAAACTTGTAGAAAAATAGTGACTATAATAAGGGGCGATAATGATTTAAAAATCTTTGGAGTAAGTGGTTTGTTCTTTAAATTGGAGCTGAGCAATCTCTATAAATGTCTAACTTTCACTATTGAAATCTGGTATATATGTCCTCAGTCAGCTCTGCACTTAGATTATAAATACAATTGCTGTGCATGGCTGGGTCTTGCCCTTTAATAATACAATTGGATGTATTAAATGTTAAATTCTAAAAATTATTCAGATTTCTAGGACAAGGCATTCTGCCACCTCCTTGCCACTTCCCACTGCCTGTCTGTGCCTCTAATGATAATTTGCAGCCTTGTTTATCTCTGAAAAGCTGTAATGATTTAGGAAATAGTACGTTAAGATATAAATGAGAGCAGTAGAAATGCTATATATATTTACTCTTTCATTTGTATTAAAAGAATTAACTGGTTAATGTGAGTGAATAGGGACAAAATCAAAAAGGCAACACATTATATGATGTACATTATGATTATATGATTTTTCAGCCTGGAGAAAAGGAGGCTCAGGGGCGACCTTATCGCTCTTTATAAGTACATTAAAGGAGGCTGTAGCGAGGTGGGGGTTGGTCTGTTCTCCCACGTGCCTGGTGACAGGACAAGGGGGAATGGGCTAATGTTGCGTTAGGGGTATTTTAGGTTGGATATTAGGAAGAACTTCTTTACTGAGAGGGTTGTGAGGCATTGGAACAGGCTGCCCAGGGAAGTGGTGGAGTCACCATCCCTGGAGGTCTTTAAAAGACGTTTAGATGTTGAACTCAGTGATATGGTTTAGTGGAGGACTTGTTAGTGTTAGGTCAGAGGTTGGACTCAATGATCTTGAGGTCTCTTCCAACCTAGATGATTCTGTGATTCTGTACACTTTGTAAGAGATGTTAAGGGTAATGAGAAACAATCCAGTAAATGCTTTGGAACTGGAGAAAAACAAGATAAAGATTTGGTTTGGTACTTAACAGGTAGGATAAGGAAGGGAAAACCATCAACCAAAGAGACATTGAAAAAGCAGTAATTCTTATCTTTTTATCAGCCTTCCTTTGAAAGGGCTAGCTGCAGTCCAGTTGCCAGCACAGTTAGTGCTAGTGAGAAGAAGGAAAGTTCTTGTTCTGCCTCCCAGAAAGAACAGGATACAAAGTACATCCATAGAGTATATGGATGACCAGGAAAGCAGAAAACAGAGTACTTACCTTTTTTTTTTTTTTATAAAGGAAGATTGGAAGAGATATGAGTCAGAGAATTATGGTTCCTGTTTCTAGAAAAATATTGGAACAGATAATCCACATTTTGTAGACACTGAGTTTGGAAGAATAAAGGAGATGAATACTGGCCAGCAAAATTTTTTTTAAAGAGTAAATCATGTAAAATCAAGCTAATTTCCTTTTTGGAGAAGGTTATGAGCCCTGGGGATAAGTTAAAAACAGCAGATGTCCTGAATTTTATCCTTACTCAGGCTTTTGACTACTATTTACTTGACATTTTCATAGGCAAGTTAGGCAAGCAAGAGCTAATGAAACTGCTTTTTGGTGAATGAATACTTAGAGAGTTCCTTTGAGAATGGAAGCTGTGCTGGACAGAGGATCATTTTGTTCTGTGTCTAGTACTGCTGTACTGCTTGGTGTTTTCATTAGTCACTTAAGAATGGGAGACTTGAAGATGATATTAACTGAAGAGATGTTTCAATTACAGTGAAGAGCAGGATCAGGATTCAGAGAGATCTCAGCAAATTATGAGGGGGAAAAAAGGGTTCTGAAAGATACAGAGCTAAATCTGATAAAAAATAAGTGCAGAATACTTTACTTAGGAATAATTCCTTGCAGGGGGTGAGGGGGAAAGCTAGGTTCTGGAACAATTGGCTAGGTAGTCATTTTGTAGAAGATCTGAGGGTTGTGGTGAATCACCAGCTGAATCAGCAGTGTCATGCTGTTGCAAAATGGCACGTCGGGATTTATAAACAGGATTACAGCATGTAAGACTCATAAAATACTACTTTTGCTCCGTGTTGATAATGATTTCACCAGAATACAGCACCAAAAAGAAGTAGAAGGATTGGAAAGAGTCTGAAGAAGAACAATAAAAATGATCAGAAGTCTAAAAATCACTACTTCTGCAGGGGGAAAAAGAGATTGTTTATGGGAGACATAGCAAAAGATTTAAAACAAGTACATAGGTGTTATAAAGAGAAATGAATTATCTTTGGTCTGTCTACTTTGTTAATGGGACAAGAATTACTGGACTTAAATTGCAGTAAGTAGATTTCAGATTAGCTAGTGGAAAAGGTTTCTAACTGTACAGATGGTGAGGGATCGTAATACCTTACAGGAGAAAGTTGACAAACCTATATGAAAGGAGGTATTTTAAGAACAAGACAGACAGACTTCTCTGGGGAAGGGATATCAATTCCCTGACTGTGTGAAACCCATCCCAAACCTATTCGTTGATGATTCAATAAGAAATTAAAAGTGAACACAAAGGTCTGCTGTAAGACTCTTTGAAGTATTTTCAAAGAAAGCCAATATGTTGCTTCTGAATGTATTATCTGTCAAAAGTGTGTTGTTGAATGGTTAAGAGTAAATTCCTGCCTATTGGCTATGCAGTAACATTTATCACTCCAGTTCACGGAACTGGATTTCTAAGTGATATATTTTAGAGATGTACTAGCTACCAATAACTTAGTAATTGTTCATAGTTTCATAAATCTTGGAAAATGCAGAAAGCCTCTGTGTCCCATCTTAAGCAAGATAAAATCTTATTAAAAACTCATTGATATTTTTTTTTAGAGTAGACCAAGGTGAGACCCCAAATCTGTATGTTTTTGTTTAGATGCATACCATATGGGAAACTACACATTTTTAAACTGAATTTGAGGTCCAAATTCCATGTTGCTTTACAATATTCTGTAGCAAAGCTCATAGTCACCAAGTTCTTGTTTTGGTTTAATTTCAGATAAATATGAGAGAGAAGCCAGTAAATATTGGAATGAATTTTACAAGACTCACAGAAATAACTTTTTCAAGGATCGCAATTGGCTGTTTTTGGAATTTCCAGAAATTCTTCCAGAAAAAATGAGACAACAGCTGAAAACAGAGGACAGATCTTCAGAACACACAAAAATAAATACAACCAACAGTTTTTCACACAAGAATGGAATGAAAGAAAGAGAAAAGTATTGGAAGAAAAGTTATGGAGATGATTCTACTTTTGCACAAGGATATGTATATAATAAAAATCAATCTAAATCTGTTGCTGACAACCCTCAGAATCAAAACTGTGAAGAAGAAGTTGGCAGGCTAGAATCATTCCCTGGTAGTGATGCTACTTACAGAATATTAGAGGTAACACACTCAAATGCTTTATCCATTGTATTCAGCTCCATGTAATTGCTCAAAAGTCTGATAAAGATGCTTAGTAACTATCAAGAAAGTAAACATTTAGAGTTTGAAGTACTACATTCATTTATGGCAGAAACTTTCAGAGGAACCCAGAATCTTTGCTTTGCTTTCCCTTTAACGTTTCTCCCAAATCAGAATTGGTGATCAAATTCCATTTTCAGTGGAAGTTGGGTTTCTAATTTCTTAGGAAAAATTCTGTCGTAAACTGCTTTGTTCTCCATACTTGACATATTCTTGCCAAATGGTGAAATTGAAAAATTGGATAAAAATATTGCATTTTCCTATGCAGTTTGAGAGTTGGATTCTTGGCAAGATTGGAGGAGATACAGCATTGGAAAGATACTGAGGAGAAATGTGATCATAGGGGCAGTGACTTGAAAACTGTTGTATAAGCTGTTTATACCTTTTCTGTCCAACGTACTTTCAAGTCTAATGGATGGGTCCTACCTACTAACTAAGATTTAAAAAAAAAAAAAAAAAAAAAGGTTTTATTTGCTCATTTATATTAACTTTTATTTTTCCTCTCACGATTTTAGGTTGGCTGTGGTGCTGGAAATAGTGTCTTTCCTATTTTGAAAGTTATATGGTATGTAGTGACATATCTTCAGATATGGAAGTTCCGTTTTCGTCTTCATTTTACTCAAATATTGGTGCTAAACTAGTGCTGCAGGAGCTGTTGACTGGACTGCTTTACAGCCCTGAAATTCTTAGTGTTTGAAGACCACAGACAGTGTTGCTAGCAACAGTACAAGATACTCCTCATACTGTTCAGCCCATAGTCTTCAGGGGACCGTATTTGTTGATAAGTATTTTTTTTCAGGTGCATTCAGGTTGATTTGTTGTAGTTAATCTCAGACAGGTTAAATATCCTCATGTCCCTTGTTTTATATGCTCCTGTAAGGCTACCAGATACCTCTTTGAGGAGCCAAAAACAGACAGTAAATAATGATGTGATTTACTGTTGAGAAGTTCTGTTATTTCTGAATTTGGCTGGCACACTTTATCATATTGCTTCAGGTTTTAGTGTCAAGGAAGGCACGAGTCCTGTATTGCATTACTTAATTTCCTGAAACATTTAATCCACTTAGCTTCTGGTTTTAGAAAATGCTGTTATGACAGCATGTCCTCCCTTCCATGGAGGCAGGAAGATTTTATTGGAAGGGCTGTGTAGATATCAAGGATTGAAATAGATTTCTTTTTATTCATGCCTTCAGGAGATCATGCTCATTATTGTATAAATGAATTCTGATTGCTAGCATCACGATGATGCAAAAATACTCCATTTTGCAGATATGGAAACAGAGACCAGGAGGAATTGAGTGATGTACCGGGGTCATAAATGAAACCTATTAGTGTTAGCTATGCATCTTCATCCTAAAACACGTTTTGCTTTAGACAACATAGTCTGAAAGAGAAGCCCTGTGTCATATGAAAAGTTTGGAAATTAACACTACATAGGACAAAGACACCAAATATCTGTATTAAAATATATAGGAGAAACTTTTGTTTTATCCTCACAGGTAACATTAGTCATACATTGGCACTTCTCATAATTAATAATCCACTCAAAAAATATTTTTCCTGGAGATCTGTATTCTTATGCAAATTCTTCGGATGGGTTGGTACATTGGACAACTTACACATCTGTCTTGTATGTGACCTGACTGAAATACCTCCTGTTTCTTAGCAGGCTTGACTTCTTGACTTTAAAGCACAGTTGGGTTTACTTTGAATTTAATAATATAAAAATTGTCTTTTGTATAAATGGAAAAAAAAGCCAGAGTCAAGTATGATTGCACGCTGGCTACAAAAATATTCGATTTAGGTTTGTAACCAAACTCTTACAAAGCTTGCCCATATTTCCTTAAAATTTAAGCTGCTTTTTAATACAAAATCATGATCGTGAAATAACCATCCAGATCAACCTGTGTCTTTATTTTAAGTTGACTTTCCACATGGCTCCTATTCTGCTTTCTGAGAAGGCGAGGGAAAAAAAAAGAAAGTAATAACATTTTAACAAGTCAATTAGGTAACTAGCTTGACCTTTGCCAAGGGACTGGCTGAGTCCAAAGCTTGGCTGCTTGCCCTCATCCACAATAAATACCTTAACTCACCAACCCTCATCATGATTTCAGAGCTCATAAAAGTTTTGTTCAGCAACAAGAAGAGAAAATATTTGGTCCATAACGCTTCTCCTGAAGAGCCCTCAGACAAAGGGTACTAGCTCAGCTGTATATACTGTTAAATCTTATAGTCATAGCACTGTCATAGTTTAGTAATTCCATTTCCGAAGGAACAGTATGTTCAAAATCTCAAATAATTTTTAGGAGAGGTTAATTTATCATGAGTTGATGATGAGGTCATCCCTCAGTTGTTTTTTGGGGGGCTTTTCTCAGTTTATTCTAAGCTAGTTTTTTGGAGGTGAAAAAAAACCACCTCCCTTGAGTTACTATTGTCTGATGAATGGTACAAGGAAATTTGCACCTGGCTTAGTTGTGGATGGGAGAGGAAGGCAAAACAGTGGTACAGGAAATTCTTATTCATTTTTGCTTTTGAAACAAAAGACATAATGGAGGGAAACAGTCAATACAGTTTAACCTAATCAAAACCACAGCTAGGTGGCACATGGGAACCCAAACCTTTACAGAACTGAGTATGACTTTTGCAAACGCAAACCTTACGCCCCTCTCTCACCTCCCCAAATAGCAACATCTTGTTGCTAATTATACTGCATACGTGGGCTAATGATAGAGATTTAGTCCAATGCTTTTGTAAGAAAATGTGACCTATTCATGTGCGTTTATGTAATACAACACCAGGACATTGTTGTCAATCCTGACAGCCCTCTACAACCTTCTTTCTTTTTCTTTTTCACTTCCTCCCTGACAAGGCTATAAGTCTCCATTTTATACCAACCGAATGTTGGCATTCTTATGAATTTGTCTGCCTGTTGGTTCATTACAACCTATGTGGCTTTCCATTTCCACGTGCTAGACATCAATAAACTGTGCTTGATCAAACCTGTGGAGAACCCCAAAAGGCTCTCTGTAGTTCTGTGAACACTGATTTTGACTTTCATCTTTTACAATAATAATTTTTTAACTGAAGTTGGTTTTGTTTTCCTAGCAATACACCTGGAACCTTCCTCTACTGTTGTGATTTTGCTTCAGGAGCAGTGGAGCTGGTAAAGGTAATTCATATGTTTGCTTTAGAGTAAGTTATAAGTCTGTAATTCAGGAGGCTGCCAGGAATCTGCCTTCATGAAAAAGAATGTGATAGCTTTGACAACTTTTAACTGAAGTTTTCAATATTCCAAAGAACAAAGTCTTACTCTATACAAGAAAAAATGAATACCATCAGTGAGCTTGCTTCTCAGCTTGAGTAAGATACCAGACAGAATAGGCTTTTATGTGAGGTGTTTTACAATGCTGAATAATTGAAGAAAAAAGTTTCTTGAGTCATAGTAAACGTATTAACTACTACTGTTCTCTCTGTGCCTCTTTTCATCTTGTTCCTGACAGTCGCATTCGTCCTACAATTCAGCCTGGTGTTCTGCCTTTGTTCATGATGTGTGTGATGATGCTTTACCCTATCCTTTTCCAGATGAGATCCTGGATGTCATTCTCCTTGTCTTTGTGCTCTCAACTATTCATCCTGACAGGTAAATGAAGACTAAAGGGCAAAGCAAATAGGTTAAATCTCTTTTATCCCTAGAGGTTTTCAAGAATATCAAAGGAAGATGATGAATCTTTAATTTATTATTTAGCAAGATATGATATTTATGTTGTAAAAACAGAAACAAAACACAAACACAACCAACCAACAACAACAAAATCCAAATCCAATCTTAAATGTTTCCTGTTTTCAGGCTTTGAGAGAAAAGCTGGTCAGACTATTAGTGAATTCACTCATTAGTGAACCTCCTGTCTCCATCAAATAAAAGGGGTATATTGTAACTAAGTACACCCCCATTAAATGTAGCAGTGCTTCAAGAAAATTGCTGTCTGCACCATGAGTACCGTGTTCAGCTTTGGGTCTCTCACTACAAGAAGGACATTGAGGCTCTGAATCACGTCCAGAGAAGGGCTATGAACCGGGTGAAGGGCTTGGAACACAAGTCCTATGAAGAGCAGCTGAGAGAACTGGGGTTGTTTAGCCTGGAGAAGAGGATGCTCAGGGGAGACATTATTGCTCTGTACAGCTACCTGAAAGGAAGGTGTAGGGAGCTGGGGGTCGGCTGTTCTCACAGGTACCTAGTGATAGGACTAGAGGGAATGGTCTCAAATTGCACCAGGGGAGGTTTAGGTTGGAAATTAGGTGACATTTATTCTCAGAGAGTAGTCAGGCATTAGAACGGTTGCCCAGGGAGGTGGTGGAGTCACCATTCCTGGGGGCGTTCAAGGAAAGGTTGGACATGGTGCTGAGGGATGTGCTTTAGTGGGTGACATTGGTGGGAGGGTGATGGTTGGACCAGATGATCTTGGAGGGCTTTTCCAACCTTACTGATTCTATGATTTAAATTCAAAAACAAACCACTAGTCTTCCAGAAAAAAAATATATATATTTTCAGTGATCAAAACCAAATATTCATGTTTTAACACCTTAATAGTATGTTGATAAGGATTTAGCTTGCTGATTTTGCCACACACAGATGCATACATACAGGCCTTTTAAGCTGAGATGCATTCAGAGTTTTGTAACTTTTTTGGATTTGAAGAAGTTAATTTAATTTCCATGTGGAGTGTTATGTTGAGAACTCTTAACCTTGTTACTAATGCCTCTCAGTGTCTAATGAACCAAACTGTTAAAGCTGGCTGATTTAAAAAAAATACCTTTTTTAATAGAAGTGCAAAAGAGGGTATGTAAGTTAAACTACTTGACTCTTCCTTTAACCAAATCATAAGAAAGGAAATACATGCTGCATGTCTGATAATACACTTACTACTTTAAGAATGTCATTAAAATGGGCTTGGCAAACAGGACAGTATTTGCCTAAGTCTCAGAACTGTTTCCCTGCCTCCTTGCCTAAGTTACTAACGATTAGCTTCACAGAAAAATCTTTCCCATATAGGATATTGCTCCTTCCTGTTTGTTCAGAGATGAGCACATGAGTCATGCAAAGCCTGGGTCCAGATTTCAAAAACAATTCACGCAGTAGATTTCAGATCTCTGTAACTGCAGTGATGCTGCCAGAAGGAAATTGGACAATAGAGCAGTATTCATTCAATCACTTTGCCTGTAAGAAGCAGTAATCAGATGTTCTGACAGAATTTCTGTGGGTCTTTTCCCGTTCATCATTTGAGTATAAATGTGTATGTCTTTTTTTCCTCCTCATGTCAGGATCCAGAGGCTCACATGGATGTTTTTGAATACATGTGTACACACATCCATATATATATACACATATATATACACATAAAGATGTCCATGTAATTATTTGTGTGATAAGATCCACTTTCCCAAGATTTGTTAGTCACTACTGTCATATCCAAGAACTAAAGTGACTACACACAGACAAATGTAATCCAGATCCTTGTTATTCAGTATACGTTTTCTTCTGAAAATTTTCTAAGTGGGAGATGAAAAAGAAAGCCAAGAGAATGATGGTGCAGAACTTAGGTTCTTTGGAGAAGTGAAAAACATACATAATAGAGAGACACATTTGTGTTCAGCACAATTGCTACTTAGTGATTTCTCTCAGGCTCTTGTGTTTCATTTTTGGTAATCACTGCTTTTATACTTCATAGGTAATAACTTCAATTCACTTGCTACAAGTCACCTCTAAGAATTGGTCATGGAATTTGAAAGGAATTAATGTGATCCAGTCCTCTTGAACAGATCTAGTCCTACCAGATGAGATTTCTCAAAGAACTTTCACTTTTTGTGCACGCACTTTTTTTTTTCTCTGTGTGTAAAACTTACATTTATGTAGGCAGCGTCTGTAATTCTGTGCACAGCCACCTGTTTGAATGGTCTCCTGTTTGTAGGTGGTGCTGCTTTTTCTGTCTGTGGCAGGATACTTGGCTGCCTGTGTTGAGCATGAGCAAAGAGGAGATCTATTAAAACACTTGGCTTTGTCTGAGGAAATTCCATGCTCAAAAAGTGTGTGCTTTATTTTATTTACTTATTGAGATATGCTGCTATTTTCTGCTGAATTACCTCTTAATTCTGTCCCTTAAAAATCAAGTCAGGATATCTGCACTGTTGTTGCATGAGGACTAAATTGTGTTATTCCTTGAATTCTGACCTTCTTGGGGGAAGGGAGGTAAGGCTGCCTGAGTGACAGGCATGCTGTAAGGATTTTCTAAGGTTAGCAGTAAAGGTATGTTGATTTTTGCATAAATGAGGAGGGCTTGCTGCTCTTTTAACTCTTTTAAGGTATGGATAGGTATTTGTATGATACCTATCTGTATGTTCTCTGTGGTCTGTCCACTTCCATGTGGGAACAAGGGTTGACTTAGGCATATGGACTTTTCTACTTTACAGCCCACTAGGTACAGAGTGCCTTTTGTGGTCTTTCATGAATTTGGAAAACATGAGTCCTTTATGTGGTTCTGAAAGAGTGAGGCAAACTCAAGCAATTATTCATTAGTAAGGTATTTTCCAGAGTAATACAAATGAACTTATAAGAAGCTCCAAGGTAAGGTTAAAAAATGATAATGAAGGTGCTCTTGTCTAGTAAAAAGCAAAGAGCACCACATAAGGTACTTACTCCAATTATTCATACAGCTGCCTGCTGTGATCCTGGTAAGGAGAAGATGATGTTAGTTATGATCAAGACTCACAAATGTGTCAGTGTTTCAGAGGATGCAGACTTTCCTCCTATAACTAGCAGTAGCTCCAGATGGAGTTCTGCTGGATTACTCTCCTGAGGTACTACTTGTATTTGTCTTTCCATTCTCTGCCATTAGGGGTTCAGATGCTGACTGTATGCATGATCAGTACCTCAATAAAGAAATCCAGTAAGTTTTTGTCAGCCTTCCAAGCTCTTGGTTTTGTTGTCTATAGTGGAAGGGCTCAGCATAGCTCACCAATGCATATAGCTGACTGTTCATTCATTGTTTGTCACCTGACCTATATGACTCATATATTCAGGAGTTGTGTTTTAGCTTGAGATTCTGCTGAAGTGAAGGTAAAGGACTCTCTTTTTCCAGTTTGTATTCTCTAATAACATTTTCTTATAAATTTTTGTCGTGGGAGTTGGTGGAGTTTTTGTTTCTTTGATTTTTTGTTTGGTTTGATTTCCCTTTTTGTCCCCCCTTTTTTCCTTCTTCCTTTTTTCCCTATTGTTTTCCCTACAGCTCTTCCTGTTCGCTAGTGTTTGGCCTTTTTGTAGTAAACATGGACACATCACATTTTAGCTTTGTAAATCTATGTTTTTCAAGCATCTAGGGGAAAAAAAAAAAAAAAAAAGTTAAGTTTGCAAATATCACAAGTATCTCATCTGTTTTCTAAGGATGCAAGGGGTTATAAATAGGTTGGCTAAACTACTGAAACCTGGAGGAATGTTGTTATTTCGAGACTATGGAAGATACGATACAGCTCAACTTCGTTTTAAAAAAGGTAATTCTTGAATGCTTTGGTAGCTTACTGTTTATTTAAACTCTTTTTGAAAGAAATGACACATCCTTTTTCTTTACTGTTCTAATTCCTTAGGTCATTGCTTGTCAGAAAATTTTTATGTACGAGGAGATGGAACCAGAGTATATTTCTTTACGAAAGGTATGGAATGGTTTAGCTTAATAGGAAGTGTTGATTGTCTCTTAAGATGATTTGGGTTATAAAAGCTCATCTTAAAACAGAAATTTAAAGAAGGGTTTATGAGCTTCTTTTCTGATTCTCTGCTTTTACAAGGCCCAAAGCTAAATGTTGTGAGAAAATAATTCCCTTTACATGCATATGCTTGTTGCATCTGGGGTACTTCAAGATTGTTTGCGGTACTTCAAGATTGCTTGCAGACATCACTGGAATTTCTCTTTGAATAAGCGTCTTGTGTCTAATGATATTCTCAAATTCTGTTATTTAAAGGTGTACTTAATATATTTCTTAAAACTGAGAAACATGCTTGGAAGGATAGCTGGTGGCCATACTCTGATATGTTGTTCTGCTGTGCTGGTCAGTCAGAGGTATGGGGCTGCTCTTTCTCCAAGAGCTAAACTTAAATTCCTTGTTATGGATATTACTGCTCTTTGCCCCTCCAGTCATCCAGTCTTGTTAGCAGTCAGCTTAGACTGGTGCACTGTAGCTCAGCTGCTGAAAATTGTGAAAGTGAGCATCACATTACTTTTTTTTTTTTTTTTTTTTTTTTACTGTAATGTGAATAGAGAGCTGTGAAAATGTCTTTCTAACAAAAGACTTACTATGGTAAGTTTCCCTGATCTCTCAAATCACAAAACAGAATTACTTCTATCTTTGGTTGAACTGCCGGTTGTTAATTACTACGTTCTACAAATGTTTTTTTTTTTTCTTCTTAATTGCAATAATTCTTTGTATGAGAAAACAGATGAGATATGGAACATGTTCAATTTGGCTGGATTAACCGAAGTACAGAATTTAGTTGATCGGCGATTACAAGTAAACAGGAAGAAAAAAGTGAAAATGCAGCGAGTTTGGGTACAAAGCAAGTTCCAAAAACCATTGCTGTTATCTGTGAATAATTCTGAAGAAGCCATGAAAAAGTATCCATATGGATAACTGTACCATGAACTTCAGAAATGGAAACAAATTTGAGTACGTATATTTCATATAAATCTTGTGTTAGCCAGTGAAAAGGAGAAATATATTGAATTAAAAGCCTTTCCCTGACATTTTGTAAATGTATGTATTTGAGAATAATCTGAAAAAAATATGTATTTCTGACTTCTGCTTTATATGCAATAAAGGGATATACATTAATCTGGTCATAACTGCAACCAGGTACTCTTCTACTTCCTGTAATGTGAATAGTCAATAAGTATAAGCATATATCTTGTTCTTGGTGAAATTCACACCATGTAAAATGTTTTAAGTTTTACTGAAGCATAATTGTTACAGAGATTTAAAGAATCAGAATATCTGTTCTCACTATCGTTACAAGCTGTGCTGTGTTGACTTCTGAGTCATGCCTCTTTTAACAACCGTGTGTCTTGCAACTGTATTTCCTCTTTTGGGGGAAATTTCTTGGTGCATAAACAATGAAGACAAGATCTGTTTCTGATTTGCATGAAAGCTGTTATTTCATACTAACTGCATGTGATACACATGGGTGTCAGATTAGTCAGTGATTGTCATCCTGCACTGTGGCTGGTTCAGTCCTCTGAGGTCTCCACTCTGCATCTATGTGCTCATCAGAAACATACCAAACTCAAGTTTGTGTAACAGCTATGTAACACGTGTTATATTTCAAGTGTTGTAGGTTGTAAGCTCAACATCATGTAGAAAAGAATGCCCTAAATGCCAAAAAAGCTCTGAAACCAAAGCACTGTTAACATTAGCCGGGATAAGTACAAGCATTATTTTCATGATGTGCAATAGGCTAGAGAGAGGAGCAAAAAGAGTAGTCCAGAGTACATTTTATTAATATTGTTATGGGGTAATGTAATCACACTAAAATGGTGGTCTACATGGCAGCTGAAATATTTTTGTTGTTTACACAGAGAGGTTGGTTTCTTAGGGGTTGAGTCTTAGAAACAAGGCAATGTTTTTGTATTGACCCTATGAAAAGACAGGACTATATTAAAATGTCATGTGCTTCTAGGGAGAAAACCAAAATGTGAGTATTGCTTTCAGAGGCACACCACGATACTGAGGCAGTTGAGCTAGTATTAAAAGATGCTATTTCTGCTGTTTAAGTGTGATTTTACAATCACTTAGCCACAAGGAAGACAGGAAGACAGGATAAGAAACAGTTGAATTAATAAAATAATACTTCAGTGATTTTGTGTTACTTCAACAAGGACACAGAATGCATATAATCTATGACATGCATGCAGTTTTGAGTGCCATTAATCTAGTTCTCAGTCTCTTTTTTTTACTTTTGTTTCAGTCTGAGGGCTGAGCATGTTCCAGCTGAGAACCATGGTTTTTTTTTGTGTTTGTTTTTTTTTTTCCAAATTGTTAGCTGCTAAGCTAAGTAAAACTGATTGTCTTCTAGAAAGAAAGAAATTATCTAAATTTACGTGTTAAGTATCTTCATCCACTTAAACAACATTTCCAAGACTTGCACAATTTCCATAAAACCAGTTATTTCAAGAATGAAATACAATAAGGGGTTTTAGAAGGTAGGATTCTATCCTGCATTTCTTGTGTATTCTGAGCTCCCATTACAGTAAGATACTGTTATATGAATTAAGTAGCTTAGGAAGCTTTGGTTAGCAAAGTTTTGGTTAGCTTTGTGTTACTGTAACTTGCAATAAAGCTCTTGTGGTGTGAATCAGATTAGGGGTTAAAATATAGCTGTGTTTCTTGAGGCCATCAGTTTTAGGAGACAACAGCATCTTCATGGAAAATGCAAATAAATATTTGCTTATATTTTAAAGAAGTTGCTACCCTGTGCAACTTTTATTTGTAATTTAATTTTTATTTTGCAGTATGCATAGCTCTGAGTCTAGTACAAAGTATTTTCAGTTGTAGAACTTTCCAGGAGGTGATGGTGATGATAAGCTTTTGAACATCATACAGTCTTATTCATGTGTATGATGTAGATTTTCCATATGTAGAGGCATGTTTGCTATGTCTCTCACACTGATATGTTGATCCTGGCAAGATTTTAATTTGCTATATTGTTAGTTTAAGAAAAATATGACATCAGAAGAAACCAAACCCTAAATTCTAGTATGGCCTTGAGCAAAATTGGCTGTTTCTCTTCTGCGCGTTGCAGATGAAGTACTGACAGGCTCTTTTAGAAGAATGGTGCCTGTTGTAGAAGTAATAAGATCAGCTACTGTTTGTAAGAATGTAGAATATCCACTGTAAAGAGAGTTGGACTAGTCCAAACTCTTTTAAGACTGATAAAAGGGGAAATGGTAGAAAGATATCTTTCCTGATAAGTCCTACCCAGATGCAAATTCTTTCTGTATTTTGACTTTATAAAATTTCAGTTTTCCAAAAGCTTAATAAAGGACTGTTTTTTTGTTTTGTTTTGTTTTTTAATAAAAAAATATTTTTGTTAGTTGGGAAAACTGATTATTTTGGAAATATTTATATAAAAGTAAGGTCAGTAGAACTACTGAAATGAAAGAAAGAAAAAAGCTGCAGGTAATAATATAGGAAGTGCAGTTGAAAATGGTTTATTTTTAATCTATAGGGGAAAGAAAAATAAGGGTATTGCAAAGAAAGAAGTGCCCAGTACATAAATGGTTCTCAGTATTACTTTTGAAATCTGTACTTCTTTAATGAGATACATGCCTGGACTCTCTAATAATATAAAATGATGTAAATATACATTATATAAATGTTTTAATTGTTAATTGCTAATGATTGTGTAGGTTTGGTTTGGTTGAGCATGATTTCCTGTGCGGGTAAGGCAGACGTGTGAATATGGAAGAATACCAATTACAGAAAGATAATCTTGATTTTTGGCTTCACTGGCTTTGGCTTCTTTTGTGATCTCCACTGATACTGCATTACATTTATGTAGAGGTAGATGAGAATGGCACCTGCTGGTTTAGACTAGGTGTTCTTCCATCTCACGTAGTTTTTAAGCAAAAACAAGAAAGCTATATAGTTTAAAACAACAACAAAAAAGAAAGTGACCAACCTTCTTTCCCTCACTAATTCTGAGGTATCTAGTCAATAACAATTTGTGGTTTTGTTTTGTTTTCCAGCAAAACCAGGGTATGTACTTGTGCAATATCTACAGATCCACTGAATCTGAAGAGGACAAAGAAAATGTAGGGCAGACAAGGAGACAACAGAAACTCCAGACACGAAAGACAACTTGCTTTTTATATTGGGAACTGCTGTCTTTCTGTTTTGTCTTTTGTTTGTAACTCAGCTAATCTGCAGGTTCTACTGTTGAAAAATGACTAAGTATTTGTAACAAACCATCGTGAAATTTGTATGAAAAACCAATGGTAATCATTTAACATAAACATTGCTACTTCATTATTATTTGTGGTGTGGTCTTGTTTGACTGCTCTGGTGTGTTTTTTGATATACTGATATATCCTTTGTTTTCCATTTTTCCTGTGCATGGTAGACAGTTGAGCTGTTTCCACAGGAGTTATATATGCAAACATTTGGAGTAAAGTTTGCTGGATGGCTTACTTGTAAGATTGAAACAAGACAGTTTTATTTCCTTCTATTCAGAACACATTACTTTTTCTTTCTGTGTGAATGCAATGAATAGTATACATGTTCAATTAATACAGCGGTATTGGCTGTTTTTTATTATTTTAGACCAAAATATACCTTAGGCTATGGTGTCTGTTTGGTGTATCACTGGTGGCAGTGATAATAGATGGTTCCTATATCAACCATTACTTCTTCCTAATGGGTGTCAGAACAACCTTAGCAATGAAACATATATATGCATTATAAAAATATTAAACATTTTAATTGTTAATAATGTAGGTCACTTTGATTTTCAGTATCTAAACTTCTCTCCATGTTAGGAACAAAGATTTGGCATGTGTGGTTTTCTTTATTTTATTTTATTTATTTATTTATTTTTAAGCATCAGGGATGTGCCAGTTGCTCTTCCCTTGACAATCTGCCAAAAGTTGATTAAGTCTGTCTTCTAATCACAATTATAGTTAGCATAGTGTCAGTAAGAATTACTTGGGTTGCCATGGGCATCACTAGCAGATTCTTTGCTGTATCTGCTAGTCTAGGCATGTTGGTTGTGCCTGGACTTGATGACTGAGCTGAGAAGGGAGCCCTTTCGTCCAATGACCATTGTTCATCTTTTGCTGGTGCCAAATAACTAAAAGGAAGAGCTTGACTGATTTGAAAGCAAGAGTCAAACAGGTGGGAGCAGAGGGAAATGAAGATGGTGCTCAAAGGCAGACAAGAGAAGGAGTGTTTCCTCTGGGAAGTGGGGTAAGAAGTAAGCTTGGTTGGACTAACAAAACAGGAATGAAACATAGAACTGTATGGGAAAATGAGAGACAGAACATCACGGGCAACACAGAAGCAGATATGTGTAATGAGACAGTGTGGCACAGGGTAAGGACACTGGGACTAGGAACTAGTGAAATGAAATTAAGGAGTTTAGAATGTAAAAATAAGACTGATCTTTCACAGAAACAGTTCTGAGTAAACAAATCGGGATGAGGATTTGAGGTGGAAAGACCTATCTTCAAAGTCTATTTTCCGTTGTGGTACTGTATTCACATCTTAGTAGAATATTACAGGCTTTGACTTTCATCCTAATGTGTACAATGTATTTTGGTTTCTTCCCAAGATGGAATGTTTCCTTTGTTGTAGATTATATGTGCTATACACGTGCTTGCAACAGTGCAGGCAGGTTTATGATACACCTGTTTTTGGTTTTTCCTTAGGGAGCAACATTTTTACCTTCTTTCAAGTAGAATTCTAGAGTGACAGAAGCTACAATCCTAACCTCCTGGGAAGCAAATACAAAAGAATAACAGAAGTCTCCGCACCCTGACTGTGCTCAAGCAAGGTAGGACAATTAAATTTACTCCATATGTTCTGAAGTTGTCCCATTTAAATCAAGACTGTATCTGCAGATTATCACCTTGAAGTGCCTCCCAATCTCTGTTGCTGTTATACTTGCATCTGTTCAACAGAACTTAATTGAATTTGTATGAACTAGAAATACAGCTTGAGAGGAAAACAGAATAGTCTTTAGGTTTTATCTGGGATTACAACAGTTTAGAGGAAAAATCTGTTTATTATTTTAAAACAACAGCCAAACCCAAAATCTCATGGTTGCAGAGGAGCACTCATCAAAAAGGCTGGAAATGTAGGTTATTCTTTGAAGTATAATGTACACCATTGAAAATATTAAACTGAATACCTGTGTGACAAAGCATAGCATGCTTACTGGTAGCCAAAGGTATCTTGTCATTGCTGTCGTGAAAGAGGAGCGAGCAACAACATAGCCCCATTTTCAGAGGATGTTTTATTGATCAGGTTACTACAATTTTGCGGTGATTGTGAAAGATTAAGAAATCAAGTGAATTAATTTAATAACTGCTAAAACACACTGATGACATACACAATTTAGTAAATGCTCAAATAACAATCTGAACATTCACACATTGACGCTAAACAAACTTTAAGCTCATTGAAAACACAGACTTGGTGTATGCTGCTTGTTGTAAAAACAAGCAAAATGTAAAGATGTATACATATGATGTAAAAATAGAATGCTATACAGCTACTAAGTAAATCCAGTGTAAAATCTTCTCTGTTGTGTGTCCTGTTCAACTAGAAAAAAGATGTGGTGGAAAAAATTCCTAGCGACATAGAAAAGCTTTATAGGAAGGCAGGTTAGGGATATTAATGATAGGCAATGTGAGGATGGCATATTAAATTATATTTTAGTATCTAGAAGGTAAAATGTATCCCTTTACATAACAAAACAAAACAAAACAGGATAAGTTATTTAAGTTAGCAGGCAACAAATCTACATTGATAAAATAAGTATATGTGATATACCTTCTCCCCAAAAAGAAAAAGAGGAATCACAATATTCACAAGAGTAAATGATCAAGGAGTTACTAGAAGTAACTTATATGAGATTTTCCATTTTTATTTTTATATTACGTGTGAAAGAGGACATCTGCATATTTACTATTTAAGACTTTAAAATGCCATTCTCCATTTAAAACAAAACAACAAAACAGCAGACTAAAATATTTGTATTGCCTTTTGTGGGATCCTAATATTGCTCATCAGCAGAGCTAGAAAATAAACTTGAATATAAATTGGTCTCGTAGGCACATTTTACTGAATTAAGAAAAGATAGGTGGGGGGGAGGAACATGCTAATTGGCATGACAACATGTAGTCCTGTAGCAATCATACAGCAGCTACTATTTTATACAGAATGACAAATTCAGCACAGTGCCGAAGAGAGAGGCATCACTCTTAGCACACTTAACTCTCACGACAATACCTCTGTTAATTGATATTTGGGCTAGGGAAAAACCAGAGAATTAAAGTAATTTGTTTGCTAAAAGAATAATGATTAATTATGCTTGGTCAGTCTGGTCATATTAGAGGGCTTCACTGCAGAATCAACATTCACTTTTTTTTCCTTTCTTTACTGTCAGGCACACTCTAGCCTCCATTTCCTCCCAAACAGCAAGTGATTTTTAAATGGAGGAACCTACCTCTAGTCTTTTATTCTACACTAGGAAAAGCTTTGCCATTTTTAATGGCTCTGTTTGCCGCATATCTATCCTATTAAGCACAGTAGTCAGATGTCATTCCAGAAGAATCGGGCAGCTTAGTTTCCAATGACATTGATTACACTCAACAGTGAGGATGAGAAAGAGTGGTGGGTGGAGAAGTGAAAAGACAGTGTGAGGCATTTCAAGGAGGAGGCTTGCACTCCAGAACTTACATGTGGGTGACAATCCCTTTGAGAAACTGTTTTTACTCTGAAGTGGAGCAGACTTGAATTTTCTACACTCACTTCAGGTTTAATCTGCATCCCCACAAGCTACCAGTGCAGCCTTTAGTCAAATTTGTATTTACTTAAAAATGAAGAGAAAATAGCAGTAGCAAGAAGCTGCATCTTTGGAATGGATTTCACAGAGAGAGACCCTGGCATGTTAATCCCTGGTATAAACGGGTGTAATTCTCAATAACAATGCTAAGCTTGTTTACACAGGGGCTGAGCTAAACCCAAGGATGATAAACAATGCTGTTCAAAATCAATCATTTAATCATTTTGTGATCTAACAGCCAAAGATGTTTGTGTTAATAAAAGATGGTGTGACAAAGCTGTGATTGTCACCAAGCATGATTTGCTTTGAGATAAAAATATATATATGACAAATACACTGATAATCATATTCTAGATAAACATTTCATCTTGTTATTCAAGAGCGAATATTAGCAAGTTGAATAAATACTTGGTGATAGTCACCAAACTGTGAAGATCTAGTTTTTAAATTGGAAACAGTGTGAGCTTGCTTGTACAAAGAGAGAACAACAAAATCACACTAGCAATAATTTTACATTTTATTTTACTGAAATTTACGAAGAATCAATATATTCAACAAGAGCCTGGTTTTAGTTTCTTTTTATTTTGTATGTATTTATTTCAATAACAAATGAAAGTCAATGAAAAAAAGAAGCAGTATGGCACAGTCTGCAAAGCATGTAAGTATTATTATATCATTTAAGATATTTAATGAACTACTAAACCACACTCTTCTTGCATCACTTGGCTTGAGGCAGAGTATCAGAAACAGTAAATATTTATTTTACTTTGAAGCAATTAATATTTAGCAAAAGGCCTGAAGGTTAAATCTGAAAAAAAGATCTTTGAATCCTTGACCCAGATTTCTAACATCATTTATGTCAGTGGGAGACCAGAAGACTCTGAAAGTCTGTGGAGTTGCTTCAAGATGTAGACTAGTTGCTTGTGATTAACCAGATTAACTGGTGCCCAGTATTTCCTATAAAAATAAAAATGCAAATATTGAAGTACAAAAATGTTCTATCAATAAGAACATCTATATTAATAATTAAAATATCAAGATCAGTTGCACAGAGAGAATACCTTTTGTTCACTACTCTTGTTATTTTGCTTTAAGGGCTGAAGTTATTTTGGTTTGGGGATGCTTGCATATTTGTGTTTATATTTTAGGGTAAGATCTTCAGAATATTTTATTCTACAACATTCTCTAATGGGTAGTAATTATTATAAAACCTGACAACATAACAGACAAGCATGATTGATTAAGATAAGTGATTTACAATAAAACTGCTTAAGACATGTTCATTTTTGCTCTCAAATACTTGAGAAAGTACCTGTGATAAAATATGCCTATTCTTAAAACTCAACAGTCCTTTTGAGACTAAAAGAAAAAAAATTGTAAAGGTAAGATTTAAAAAAAAAAAAAAAAAAAAAAAAGGAAAAAATGGCTTTTTTAATGCATTTTCAGAACATGAAAATAGATCGCTGTTTCCCTGTCTTTTTAGATTTTGTAAAAATCTTTGTTATTCCATCACCAGAAGACTTTGTATATTGGTGCATTTTTCTAAGGAAATACCGGTAAAGCATGATAATTTAAATTTACAGTGTACTTTGGGATCCTATTTTTTCTGCAATTCTCCATTCTCCTTCCTCGAGATCAGTCTATCAAATAAAAAAAAAACCAAAAACTGTAACACTATTTGAAAGCCACAAATTCCTGATGATAATACAGGCAAATACTAACTGGGTGTTTTTTCCAGTGGATTTTCCTACCACCTGTGAAATCAAGAATGGAACGGTTTTAACAGCCATGTTGCCAGCATTTCTTTCAGTAGAGGTATTCTCTGTGTATGTTTGTGATGCTTCATATAGCTTTCACATTCTTGTTTCCAACTGTTTTATATTAACAAAGTTTTCCAAGATTCCCAAGTGGAATATATTATTACTATTTATATTCATAAAGTGACTAAATACAAAGTTTAGCATGTGTAGCTACGTGAAAAATGACAGCTTCAGGTCATTTGGTTTTCATCCCCAGCTTACTAGGCAAGAGCAGCAATGAACTTGCAAATGTTCCTGAGGTG
Source organism: Anas platyrhynchos (assembly GCF_047663525.1). Taxonomy (NCBI): domain Eukaryota; kingdom Metazoa; phylum Chordata; class Aves; order Anseriformes; family Anatidae; genus Anas; species Anas platyrhynchos. The sequence continues at coordinate 21,276,224 of NC_092593.1, read as the reverse complement.
AGCCTAGTTACCTTTTTTATCATACTACCAAGCTTTTCAGTGTCCCCCTGAATTTACAAAATCAAATAAAAAATAAAAATGACAGCTATTGCCTAAGAAAAGCCCAAAGGGCTTGGATTATGTGCATGCATATATATATATATATATATACATATATATATATATATCCTTAAATGAGAGAATAGGAAACATCAGCAGTCTGGGAGGTAGAGACATGAAGTTGGCAGGCATCCAATTAAAGAGAAGTCCAGGCACGAGAAAAAAGAAATTCTGTAAAGAGGATTTTGACAATTTAAAAGAGAAGGTTTGTACACGCAGGAGTTCTTCCTAAATGCAGTGGTAGCATGGGATGAGAAGTAAAATAAAAGTTATTAATGGACTTCCATTTTTTGGTCTGGAAAAGTGTGTAAGCTGTAACTGTCACGTCTGGACTTTCTAAGCACTTTTATACAAGAGGTCTGCTGGGGATCCAGATTCTTTTGCAGTTGGTACAGGTGCTGAGTCATCAGGAAAGTTGGCCATTTGGTTTTAGGTTTCTAAATATAGAGGTGAAGATTTAAAGCCGTAATCTGGGAACGGTGGTCACTTTTATGCAGCTTTGGTAGCCTGAATGATTTCGTTCTTAACAGGGTTCAATACCAGAGCCTTAGCTGTGCTTAAATTATACATACTCTTGAAAATCGTCACTTCTGTGAAAAACAAACCTTAGTAATTACAATAAAAATGAAGAAGAAATGTAGAAGAGTGGCAAGTTTTAGTCTCTTAGCAAGCATGAAAACTCTTAGGATAGCTTGTGTGTGCTTTCAGTCTATACAGAGGAGCTGGAACAAGTAGGCCTTGAGGGAGGCGATAGAAGAATAACCTAACGTAATGAAGAAAGCTTTGGTGAAACCTTAGAAAGGGTGAATTTTAACTATGCAGTTGGGCTGGTGGTTTTTTAATTTCTGATGAACTGCAGCACACGGTTGGAAACTTTGCTAAAATAGGACCTTACTTGACACTTAAAGTGCTGTTGCAGAGAATCAGAATTACAAAAAGGCATTTTCACTTTCGCTGTAGATTAATTTGAATAATCCAGTATCATATAGGATAGTAGTAGGAGCTTTTTCTTTAAAAAGCAAGGTTTTACATTGGTGAGTCATTGCTTTACTGTGACAACGTTTTGTGCCTTTTGCATTGATGCTAGCTGAATAAATGCTTTCTGAGAGTGTCCCCGCTTGAAAATGCAAGGTGGGCTGGGGAGGGAAGGGAGAAATCCTGCTCCACCAGCAGCAAAGTCTGTCTGGTTAAATGTGTACATTACAGCAACGGAGTGCCTGCACAGTGACATCGTGGTGCCCGTGGCTCATTCCTCATTCCTGCCACACCAGTCTGCTGCACAGCATGTGCATCATAGGTGTCATCTTCCCCCCTCCCCCAAAAGGCAAGGTATTCCAGGAAAATGAGCCTTGAACAAGCTGTGAGGTTGAATGGGTATTGTTTTGGCAGGCCAGGTATGGCCCAGGGGTGCACCAGTGCCTGACTCTGCTTTAAGTTCAGTAAATGCTTCGTTATTTATATTGATTACAATCCAGGTAAGCAAAACTCTTGGTGATTTTAAATTAAGGGAAGGATATCTAGCAAGTGGATAGCAGCTGAGGAAAGAGTATTTTGAGCGAAAAGTTCTTTCTATAAACTTTGTATCGAGCTTTTATTTGCTGTACCAGCAGTGCAAACAGAGCTTTCTAGTGGGGTGCAAAATACCTGTAGCTATGTTAAGCTTTGAAGGATTAGCCATTGCATCCAACATACAGTGCTTTTGTACAGTGGCAGTTCACATGCAGCTGATTGGTTAGTCAAAAAGAAAAAAAAAAAAAAGCGTTTCCCCTTACTATAAGATGTGAGCTTCAAAATGAGACTGTGCCCTCATTTTCCATGAGAACTTAAGACATGCAAAGCTTGAGGTTTTAAAAGTTAGTCAGCCATGTGTGAGTTACAAAACCACAATGAGTTAGAAACTTGTGTTAAAATTTGAAATGAGTATTTTTTTTATTTGCTTCTAACTTAAGACCAATTTGATAAGTTTCATTCCATCTGGTGTAAGACTAAGTATGACTATTTTACAGCAAAAGGGGATTTCTTGATAATATTACAGTAGGATGATAACAAGAATCTGTTTCTGATTAAACTAGGGCAGATGACTGCATTGGCACTTAAAATGTACCATTATTAGTCTGCTGCTAGACGCAGACTTCTTGTCTGTTGTTTTGACACCTGCTGAACTCTTCTTTCAGTTGTTTTCTCAGTCTGAAGGCCCTCAAGTTTCAGTCACCCCTGTTAATTCTGAAAATGCTGCTACATGAGGTGAAATTAAATTTACATAGCAAATGCAGATTCATTGTATGAAATATACTTGCAGATTTCTCTAATGAATCTTCCAATGCCAAAAAGGGCCCACAACAGCTTCTTAGTCAGTGGCCACTGTTATGCAGTGCTTAAATTACTCACAAATACAGTCCCTCTAGTAGAGAGCATCTCTAGTATGACTTATTTTTAATATAATATAGTAGCATTCTTTCCCATGATTCCTACCTCAAAGCTGATATAACGCATCCTGTTCCACCCATTGGGAAACAAATACAGGTTCTGTCACCAGCTTCATTCAAGGTATGAATTCATCAAGAAGAAATTTCATAATTGGGTCTGCATCTATTGCACATCCCTGTCCAGGTAGATCTCTTGATACTTTGATCAGTTCAGTATGGCATATTATTGGTCTACGTTTTCAGGACATTATCGATATTTGTGTTTGTTTTTTCTCTGAGATACAAAAATGTGGAATCTTCTGGCCAAATGAAAAGGAGAGAGAAAATCTTGAAGCTTGAGTATGTCTGTGCATTGTTGGACTTACTTTTTAAAATCAGTTTTTCAGTTCTTCCCAGAAGTGCTTTAGTAAAAGATAAGTGTTGGTGTGCAGCAGTCACAGGACAGAACCAGCCTAGAGCCTGTGTCTGCACCTTACAGAAAAGGCCTGTAATGGGAGCAGTGCGATGACTTCATACAAAGAATCCTGAAGGAGAAGCTAAGCTGTTCTGTGTTCTCATTTATTAGACAGAGAGAGAGAACTGAGGAGTAACCTTTAAGGAATTCACATCGTACCTGTATAATTTGCATTTAGAAAGGATGTTCCTTTAGTGTTCAAATTGGTTTATTGAATCCATGTTAGACTCCTGTAAATGCTGCACAGCTTTTGCATCTCCAGTACTTTGCCTAAATGAAAAACTAACCTTTGGAGTCTGTCTTAGCTGTATTGCATTTATGTTTGGTCTAATAGAGGTGATGAAAGTCATTGAACTGAATGGCACAAATTTGCTTGGCCCTTTAGAAGGAGCCTTAACAACAATCTCACTTGGATGTTCAGAGTGACAGGAATTAACATCATTCCTATGCATGGGAACATACTTCTGCTCGAAACAGCCCTCACAAACTCATGTTTCAGTAATCTGTGGGGCAGACTTTGGTGCTAAAGGAGGAAAACCAGAATGTATTTGTTTAACTTCTCCCAAGAGAAGTTAAAAAGAAGGCAAGTACTTTGAGTGGTTAGCAAGCCTCCCTTCATTTTGATTCTACTGACTGACCTACCATGAAGAAGCTTGAAACAAAACTCATGTTACTGAACAAAAATATTTTGTACGTAAGTGTGATAAGGAGCTATGGGATTGGTGTGGATGTGGACCGAGCTTGTTTTTTTCCTCTAGGGTACAGGTTATGTTGACAGTAAATTCTTCTCGCAGATAGTGGTCATGAGAAGTTTTGCCATGCAGATCAGACAGAAAACTGTATTGGAAGTGTAGGAGAAACTGGGGGGGTGATTAGGGAGAATGACACACCTCTGTCATACACCTGCTTCACCCCCTTTCAGTTTCAGCATTTTTGTGTAGATCTCATGGGATCTTATACAAAGACTTTATGGTCAAGACAGTATTTAACAAGCTGTTTAAGATCTGTAAGGTTTTAGGATTTGTTTGTGATTTTTTTTTTACAAAAGCAAAATTTCATTGAAGCCAGACATGAATATAGTTTGTGAATTACATGTGGAAAATGCTTTGTGGGAAAAATGCCCATAATTCCTAACAGGGTATTTTAATATTCTACTTAATATATCCAGCATTAGAGACATGAGATTCTAAGTAGCATTTCTGAGTTTATTCATAGCAGTCACTGCTTGTTTGTGTTAAGGCAGGGTGACAATTTAGCTGTGATCCTGAAAGTGGGGAAAAAAAAAAAAGTTAATTTCTTTGTGAACTTTGCAGTATCAGTGCAATTGCTCTTTTCAGCCAGGGTCTGGGATTTCCTGAGTTATTCTGAACATATGGTAGCCTCAGTTACTGGTGTCTTGGTCTCCAGAAGGACTATTTTTTACACTGCCCTGCAGATCTCTTTGCCAAACAACCTGGATAGTTTGTAGCTGTCGTATCAGCAAAAAGGGCATGGCTGCAATCCTGTAGTTCAGCACAGCTGCTTAACTGTTTTGGATGTGTGAGGCTCAGAAACTGTCCCATCCTGATGAATAATAATCTTATCTCAGTCCTTGTCAGCTTATGGCTGGGATAAGGCAAGGGAAATATAACGTGTGTAGCAGTAACTTTGGCTCAGAGCTAGCGTAGAGCAGTACTGTGTACTCCCAAAGACCAAGGATACTTCCCTGTTTGCCTTCTATTCCTTGCTGTGCCTTTTCAAAGAATAACAAATCAGCAGTATCCTGCTCTATTTTCCCTAGGCACTCCAAGAATGAGATGTGGGGTATTTAAGGGATCTCCTGAAGCTCAGAAATGAAACATGGATCATCTAGAACAATGGGTCTTCCCACAACAATAGCAAATCTTGACTGTGTGAGAACAGTGTTTTCTTTGGAAATGGTTCAGCTCTGTCTCAGAAGCTACAGAAAAGGAATATTTCTTTTATGTTGTGTGCTCCACCATAAGGACCCATATTTTTGTACGCATGTGCAAAGCAAAATAAAATTTCCAAAAGAAAGCAAGCTGACTTGCTCCTTCACAGCTCCATGCAGACAAAATCTTAGAACTGCATAAATAGCAGTTTGGTGCTTTATGCATGCCTATGACATGGTCAGGAAACAAGATATAAATACATAAAGAATAGAATAAAAATATAAACTATTATGCAGAGATGTCTTGATGCATTTTTGTTTCTCTTTAAATGTTATAAATAAATGAATATGTGCAATTGACCATAGATAATCATTTACTCCTAATGACCTGAAATCTTCATTTGGAACAAGGCTTACAGGATATTTTATAAGTTCTTTGGGATTTTTTTTTTAAAGGAACTTGGCATATGAATATGTGAGTGTAATATGGCACTATCATCAAAAAGAAGATCAAAATAGTGACTAGAATAAGTGAAAAGGAGACAGAACTGGCACAAATCTGTATGGAACAAAGAAGTTACATTTATTATCCAAAGTACATCTCCCATTGGGAGCTTGGGTAGGTATCATACAAATCATGATGGAAGATGTCATCTAACGAAGGACCATTATTATGGGAAGCAGGTAGTCTCCATTTTGAATAAAAATCTAGGCACAATTACATTGCTTGTTAGCATGCAAGCAGCCAAAGGAGCCCTGTCTCTTATTAGGCACTTAGTCTTACTACCTGATGTGGAATTGTCTAATAGGAAATTGGGTAGGAATTTCTGTGAAAAAAAATGCAAATAATGTACAAAGTCATGTCTATGAGTCTTATGACTGGTTTTAGTGCTTTAAGATTAAGTTCAGGTTGCAATGAAACAAATATTTTGGCTGTTCTTGGGGTTTGTGAGTGTTATTAAGTACGTGAATATCAAATAACACCATACACCTGATTTATCTGATAGCAAGTTATGTTCCCGTTGCTTCCCTAGGATCCTGAAACCTTGCCTGAATGCCATCACCTGAGACAGGCATTTCTTTCACTGTTTTTTCTGTGACAGCGAATGTGAGTGCCAAATCTATCTTTGGAAGGCATAAATGAGATGCATCGTCTTTTAGTGGTCAGGTCTGATAGATACGCTCTTTTATGTATCTGCATAGAGTCTTATATAAGATTTTGCAAAAGTGAGAGAAAGTTTTCCCTAGGGAGAGAGATGAGGAATAAAGGATTAGTACATCTCTCCATACAATAACTCCTAATGTGAAATTCTAGCCCTATTTATAACAATGAGAGCTTTGCTACTGACTTGAGTAGGATCACAGTTTTACCCCTAAGGTGCAGTTGTGCTTTCCTAGGAGAGCTAATGTACAAAATACAGCCTCTGCCAGCACATCATCAATGCAATAGCATGGAAAGAGGGTAACATTAAATGACATCCATAGCCAATAATAGCTGCTGCAAGCATCCTGTCGAGCAGAGTATTGATGTTAGTCACCAGCCTTCTGGGTTTACGTAATATTTTCTTCATACCTGGATGAAATGAACTTAGGATGAGTTGGGGTTCTTTGTGGAATTGTGGTTAGCGTTTTGTTATTGTTGTTGCTTTATTTATTTATTTATTTTACTTTTTCTGAAACTCGTCAAAGAATGTCTCATGTGGTGTTGCTTCTTTGATTTTTATTAATAAATCACACCATATATAACTAAGTTTTTAAAGCCCTTCAAGGCACTGTTTAATTTTTCAGCTCTCCTTGTCTGGTTCTGTCTAGCTCTTTATTAGCTTCCTGTCCTCAGGCCTTGCCTTTTGTAAAGCAGATATCATCATGCATGCATTTCTGTGAAGTGTCTTGCATCTCACGAAAGAAGGAAAAGACTCTTAACTGGGATCCCAGCCTTCCCTGACCCACTGCTCAGTAGGAAGTGTGCTGTGGATGACAGCAGCATTACAAAGTGTCTTTGGCCAGCAAAGGACCTACAAGTCACAGGCTGAAGACTGTTGCTTAATATCTTCTAGGTAAGACTAACATACTCTTTTCGATAGGGCTATTTAGATGTCAGACAAGAAAATAACTCCTTGATTTGTTTGCATGAGAATGAATCCTGCAGATAAAATTATATTGCGTAATAATTTCCTGCAGCTCCCCAGATACTTGTTAGAGTAGTCCAAAATTTAATTCAGCATCTCCCTATGAAATTGGATCTCTACTTTGTACTTCTGATTGCTTCTCTCAGCTCGATTAATGACATGGAAGCACTTGTTCTTTCTCTGAATAGTGTCTGGGTGCCTCCTGCCAGAGCAGTGAAGATCACCTTTTGCTGAGCTTATACATATATGCAGCAATAGCAGCCATAATGGGTGTTTCAGTGCACTGTGTAATATCTTCTTCCAAATTAAGGGGGCTTTGACACATCAGTCAGTTTCCTCTGCCTGTATTTGATTGCACACTTAAAATCAGCTGACTCAGATCAAGTGGTGCCTTGTAGCTTTAAACTCAGCAGTGGCTGTTGTCTATGTTAAGGGAATTCTTCTGTCACTGTAAATGAGAAAACAAGACTCAGACTAACACTGGCCTTGGAATTTCTTTGTAATGATCCTCCCTGAGAAACTTAGAGCTTTCTTGATTGTAAATAGGAAAACTTTTGAAGGAGTATGTGCACATGGCAGAGAGAACTTAAGAAAGTTTATTGAATAATTTCCAAAAATAAAGTGGAAAAAGATGATGTGTATCAAAGCAGAAAGAAGCAAAGCAGTAGCGTGAGGTGACACAGTGCTTTAAGATTCTGAAGGCAAGCTGGAGATTGTACTTGGGACTAGGCAAAGTTCTGCATTGAGATATTGGAGGTCAACATCCTGAGATACTGAGACCACTTCATTGCCCCATTTCATGCTAACGTGTTTCAGGCTACTGTGTTGAGTATCTCTAATATTTGGCTTTTTATACTACATGCAGTAGATTCAGTTTTCCTGTTTTTACAGGCATTATTTTCAGCAGTGTGCCCCGAAATGCCTTATGGATTCAAGCTGTCCCTGAATCAGTGTTGCAGAGGATGCAGTTTTGATCTTTTTCTCGAATATATGAACTATAGATAATACATTCTGGCATACATCTTTCAGACCAGACTGAAAGCATTCAGTTATAGACATTTCAATTAAAAAAAAAAGGGATAGAAATATAACATAGATGGGAAACAGAGGATATCTCAAAATGAGGTCATAATGGAGGACTTAAATTACACATCTATTGAGACAGCAAAAGGACATGCTCAAAATATGCTGCAGTATCTGCATGCAGATACTGACTTTTACAAATATGCAACAAATATGGATTGTTTGTGAAAGCAACAGCAATAGGTCAAGATGTAACATAACAGAAATCAACTCTGCAAATATAAATATTTATTATTAGTGGACAGTAACTGCTTCCTACTAAAACTGGCAAGAATGACGAATCCAACCCTCTCAATATTTACTGAAGAATTAGGAAGCTAATGAGAGAGAGTGCAGCAAAAAAAACCAACCTTATGCATTCTAGAAAAATAAGCAAAGCTAGCATTGCCAGACCATAATGAAGAATACTCCAGTGTACTGAAAGCTACTGGGCTGCAGATCCACCTACTTAAAATACACCAGTGCTTGCTACTGAACCAAGCAGTGACAAATATGAAATGAAAAATCCTGCATTGATTGAAGAATATGCAGAATTCTTTCCCTTCTGTATTTTTTTGATTGTTAGTACTTCTATGAAACACTGCTGGATGGCCATTGAGCAGATTACAAGTAAGAGATGAATACGTCTGGTTTGATCTTTGAGCCTCTTTCATTAGGGGCAGGTAAGAGTCAATGTCATCTCTGCATACTGTAGCGTATTTTAATATCTGCTGTTATTCTCTGGGTTGGTTTGCAATTTGAGTCTTTAACTTATGACCTCTTTTTTCATTTAGCCTTTGATTACACCCCAAAAGAGTAGATTCACTTGAACTACAAAATCCCTGATTGTTGTGGTACTAATAAGCATTATGCCTACTGAGAGCTGCAGTAGAAGAGAAAGGGAGGCTTGACACCATCTTTTGTCTGTGTTAGAGCAAGAGGAGAGGGAAAGATGTCCAGGAATTGTCTTATCATCACATGCACATACACAAGCATTTTTATTTATCTAATCTCCTGGATGCTTTTTCAATGCCCATCTTAATCCTTTGTTCTTGAAGTAAGCAAAGGAAAACTGTATGACAGGCATTTAATTTTTTTCTTTCTCAAGAGCAGCTAGTATCCCTTGTGTTGGGAAGAAAATGGGACCATGTGGAAAGCTAGACTTCAATTAACACATCGAAGGGCAGTTTGAGGGGTTTTGCCTAAAACTAACAGTTAGCTGAGTTGCGGGACTGTGGGAATTTTGCATTTTCCTATATGCTCGTGTGTAGCTTTTTTACCTCTCCTATTTCTCTACTTTTTCTTTCCTTCTCCGAAGGGGCTGAATGGAAAGCAGTATAATCTTGTTGAATATATTCTATGGTTCTTGCTGATGAATTAGATGAACAGCTGCTGGGAACAGTCTGGGAATACAATTTGGTGAAAAAAAGAGATGAGATACAAACAAATTCCCTTATGATGCCATTCATTCTATATGCAATATTATCCCAGAGGGGTGGAAGGATGGCAAGGCCTAAAATTCAATTTCAATTTGAGCTGGTTTTAAAAGAAGCAATTCTACATAAGCTGCACCCACAAAAACATGTATTTATAGGCACAAACTTCTACTTCGTAGGTAGAAATGGCACAGTTATTTGTATATGTTTGTTCTTTGTATGCATAAGAGCTTACTTTTACAGGGACAACCAGTGTACTTTATTCTCAATATTTCCCAAACAGATATGTTAATTCTTACACTATAGAGTTCATATCTTTTTTGTGTGCTCTAAACAAGGTGTGGAGGGGAAAAAAGAAAAAATAAATAAATAAAGGCCTACATTTTAGCATACAGGATGATCAAAAATCAATTCTAGAAAATGAAAAGGAACTTAGTGGTATGTGTCAGTATTCCTGTAATGTCCTCCCAATCACGTTTCTGCATTGTAAAAATCCAGCATGCGATTGTGTGTTAAGATTGGAAATTAAAGCTAATCTCCTCCTCAGTTGCCTTTTGAATGTCATACAGCAGCTAAGCAATGGGCATTTTGTTTTCTTGTCTTGCTGCTTCAGTAAATTCCTTCTCAGGTTCTCTTCAGCTAGCAGCATCTGGGAAACACACACAGAATTAAACATGCCTGTCTGAAGAAATGGGAGAGCCAAAGAATAACATTGATCTTGGATAAATTACCGTTTATTGTACTTCTGATAATTCACACTATTTTAGAAAGGTTGAACAGATTTTTGATGGGGATCTCGGTAATGTGGAACATGTTATGGCCTGTGGCCACACATCCCATAATTTGAACTAGACCTCTGTGTTTTACCAAGTTGTTTCCTTTTATCCCACTGTAGATCAGTATAACATAAACCCAGGTAGTAGGAATTGGATGCATTTCTTTTCGTGATAGGTTGGGGCACCTGGAAAATCATACATTATGCTCTGTATCTTTTGTAAACTACAAGCTTGGTCTGCAAACATAACCATTTTAGAGTTCTAGGAAAGTAAATAATTTTCAAATAAATATTTTAAAATTTATTCTGGAACAGAATTGGTTTTGTGCTTGGATAATTGGGAGAGGCCTTCTTAGTAGTTACGAAAAATGGAGAAAGTATATATATATTTAAAGTAACTCTTAGAAATCATCTAAAAGCTTAATAGTAGTCATGGAGGCTGCAACATGAATGATGGTTTTGTTTCTTTAAAAGGGATTGCATTAGCTGTCAGGATGAAAGTGTCATCAGCTCAGCTGTAACTATAGCTTGACACTTTGTGCCTCTGTGCATGTGCATAGCTTGATATTATCTAAGTACGGGTAACAGTGATACCTAAGGCTACTGTGGATAAACATTGAAGGTTTCTGATGACAGCATCTTAAGCACAGGAGAAAAGCTCTTGTGTGGTTTGTGATACCATCATAACCCTGAGATGCTGACAGAGCTTCATTCACAGTTTTCCTGTGAGTTGCTTTTCATTATTTCTTGTATCACTTTTGTTTCCTGTTGAAAATCATAGGTATTTTTTTCTAAGTCCAGATTAAAGTTAAAAATCAAAATCAAAATACCTTTTACTGCCCTGCTTATTTTAAAATAATTAAAAATCTCAATTTTATGTATTGAAGGTTATAAAATGAATATTTTGGACAATACAAATGTATTTTAAGAAACAATGCAATTAATCAAGAGTAATGTTTTATTTAGTCAAATTTATCACGGCATTATGATTTTTTGCCATGTGGTTAATCATATCACTCAACATGACAACCAACATCATCGTTATTAATAGAATATAGTGAGTACTGAATGCAGCCTTTGCAAAGATATATACGTGCAAGCTGGCTACAAATTGTAAGTAGCATTTGTCATTACAAAAATGTGGGTTGCATTTGTCTGTTTATTCTTGGGTTTTGTCATGTTTATGTTTTCACGTTGCTAGAATGAGTTTTCTTTATTTTTTCATTTTCCTAACTATTTCTTATTTTACATGGAAGTGTTCTTTATTTCACTAAGGTCTGGACTGCATACAGTAGTTGTGCTGCCTAACCTACAGCAGCCAAGTGAAAGGAAACAGGTTATCTAGTACTGAAATCATTACGAGGTGGGGGGGTGGGGGGGAAGAGAGGGGCAGAAAAAGCCCTTAAAAGGTCATCCAGTCCATCCCTGTTCTGAGGCAGGAAATGGGTAACTAGGTCATTCCTGACAGATGTTTCTGTAGGCTGCTGTTTAAAAACCACAAATGAAGGGGATTCCACAATCTCCATAAACCTATTCCATCTAATCTAGACTTTAAGTTGAAAGGTTTTTTTTTGTTGGCTTTTTTTCCCCCATCTGGTCTACTCTTCTTTGCTGCAAATTAAGCACTTATTTGTTATATTTCAGGTGGGAACAAAGAACTGTTGATCACTGCTTTCTGTATGATGCTTTTTAAAAGATGCATTTTCCCCCAGTCTTCTTTTTCTGAACTGACCAAGCCTCATTCCTTCAACCTTTCCTTGTAAGTCCTCTTTTCAAAAGAACTTATCATTCTTGTTGATTTCATTTCAACTCCATCCAAATTGTTTAAATTGTTCTCGGAGTGCATCGCCCAAAATTGCACAGAATACTCCAGCTGAGGCCTCAGCAGCACCGAAGATTGCAAAATAATTAGGTCCTGCATCTCACATACTGTGCGCTTCCTAATACATCCTGGAATGAGAAATGTCTTTCTGCAGCATCATCATGTTGTTGTCTTGTATTTACTTGGAAATCTACTCTAACCTTCATATCATTTTCTGCAATCCTGTTGCCCCATTAAAGTGTCATTATATTATATTGATATATTCTGTTTTATTTTTGTCATCAGTAGTATCTCTCTAGAATTTGAGTTTGTTGAAGTTAGACTGTTGCTCTAGATAAAATATCTAGATATTTTGAATTCTATTTCCAATGTGTTTGCAACCCCCTTCTAGATTTTTTTTATTTTTATTTATTTATTTATTTTACAAATTTTACAGTTTACCTTCTGTTCTATTATCCAAGCTGTTAACTGAAAATTTGAATAAAATAGAATGGATGAGAAATCCCTGAAGGATGTTACTAGTGTGCCATCCTGATTTGTCAGGAAACAGTTGATAAATACTGCTAGGGAGAAATATTTAACTACTTGTGTGTCAACTGTTACTTGATTTCATCTACTGCATTTTTTTGTATTGCAAGCAAAATTAAAGAAGACCAAACTAAGAGCTTTGCTAAATAATGGATACCACATTTTGTTCTTCCTTCTTGTTCAACAGGGCCCTGTCTCAGAAGCAAATTAAAGTGGTTTGACACAACAAATTATTTTTAGATTACATTTTAATGTCTCATCGCTTAATTGTTTCTATTATATTATTGTCTCCATGCCTATACACTAACTGCCTAATAACCCATGTAGTACCCTTCAGTGATGGATGAAGCATTTATGAAAGTTAGGTCAAGTGAACTCTTAATTCCTGAGACAGGCAGTATTTTTATTATCCTTTCTAGTCTTGCAGAACCTCCCTTGTACTTCACGAATTCTCAAAATAAAATAAAAATAATCATGCAGAGATTATTTTAGCTTTTTAAGTGTTCCAGCATATATTTTAGCATGTTTTCCTGTGGAAACAAAGTTTATATGGTCGCACTGGATGACCTGACCAGTCATGTCACACTATGTCTCCATGTTTCTGTGTGATGATTTCTTGTTTTTTAGTTAATCAAAGAGTTTGCTGCTCTCTTTCAATGCTTTCTTTGTGTCAAGGTAGTCTGCTGTTGTGTCTTTAGTATGCCTTTCTCAATAACTGTCAGCTCTCCTATGCTCTTATTTCCTTCTGACTTTATTCCAAAAGATCCACCCACCCTTTCATTCCCTAAGCCAACTAGAATCTGCTTTTGGAAGCCCGTTCTCTTTCTGCTATTCCATGCTTTCTTTCACATAGTTTTATTGTTCTGCAATCAGTTATATACATACAGTCATCTACCTTTGCCTTATCAGTTAATGTTTAATGATTGAATAATACACAAAACAGCATTTTTCCTCTCATCTCCTCACCTATCTGAAATCACAAGTTGTTCTCAGTACCTTTCAGGAATCTGCTAGCCAGCTTGTCTCCTATCCTGTTATTTTCCAGAACCTTGTGTGTGTGCACCGAGGGGTGGTGGGTAAGAAGGAAAGGCTGTCCCAAATTTACCGTGGGACCAGTATCTTTTTTTTTTTTTTTTTTTTTTTTAAGGTATGTGACTTGTCTGTACAGGACCAGGGAGAGGATGCTTGACTAGGTGGGTGTCAGATCTGATCAAGCAAAGCAGCTCCCTTGTTCCCAGCACAAGGGGCATCACGGAGTGAAGCAGCAGACCAGCAGAGCTAGAGCTGGAAGGGAGCAAAGGCAAGGAACCTGTAAATTATAATACTGCCACTTGAATATCTAACATTTCGCCCTCTGTCAGGCTTATTGTTCATGTTATCTAGCCAAAATTTGAAGGCCTTATTCAATAATACAAAACAACAACAACAAAAACAAACAAACAAGCAAAAACAGCTTGAAGTTGGTATGATTTTTGTCCGAATAAAGCATCAAGACGTGCCTCATTGCTGTTAGAAACTGTATACAGACATGGCTCTCTACAAACTTTGTCTGTCTCTAATGGCTTAAAATCAAAGGCAACAAAATAAGCTCCAGGCAAGGCAGATACTTCAGGAAAGAAGATACAAGGTGTAAAGAGTTAGACGCAAGTATGAAAGATGCATGGAAAAGCATGAGCTTAAAAAAAGGATGTAGAGGAAGCCTGACACATAAGAGGGGACTGTTTACCAGAAAACAGCATTATAAAAGGAATAGTCTGAGTGTAGGAAAAAATTGCAGGGAGTAGCAGACAAGTAGATTGCAAGGGACACAGGAAGAAAAGCAATAGAAGAAAATGAAAACAGACAGGTGGGAGAAAAGGAAGTGAATGTAACATCCATCAGGATTGAGTTTTTCATTTCTTCACTGGGGAACATTTAAAACCAAATTATATTTTATTAAAATGACATACACGAGAAAGGATTGTAAAATTGTCTTTCATTCTGACTGGAAGGTAGCTAATAATGTTAGTAGTTAAAGCAAGGAGAATGGAGTAGAGAGCAATGCTTCTATGGAAAGAATGGTTTAATTTTTGTTTCTGGTTTGCAGGAAAGCTGTTTGCAGGCTTCTCAGAGATTTAGAGTACAAATAATCATAGCAGAGGTGGATCACTGGGTCTGACTGCTGGTGATGATATCAAAGGTATATGATAAACGCAGTTTCTGACAATTACACGGATGATAAAAATAGATCTGTGCTTACATGGTGTTTCTGTTCTCGAATGTAGGCTTAATGTGATAGCATTTTTTTCATTTTGGCTTCTCTTCATCTTGATATGCTGGTATATTTAGGGAGGATATTTTTGCTAGTATATTATTTATGTATGTTTTTGTTACCTTGCAACTCAGAGTTGCTAGCAAGTGCTATATTAAAAAAATTATAAAGCATGTAGTGCAGTATGTGGCTCAGGGAGACAGCTGTAATTCAGTGAGCCTCAAAATTAATTTAATCAAGATCTGAATAACTTTTTCCTATGAAAATATCATTGCTTTAAATCAGTTTTAGAAAAGTTTGATTAAACTGGAAAATTAACGTTAGTACAATTACAACATTTCTTTTTGCTCATAAATAGAAATGCTACATGAGAATCAGGTGCAAGAGATGCTAAAATCTGCAAGTGTATTCCATGACAGTAATGCACATGCTGTCACAGTCACTTGGCATTTTACCTTGTATGCAGGCCAAAGCTGCATTTGGAGTCTTGTGAGCAACAGGACACAGATTGGAAGACTCTAGTCATCATCGCAACCCTGGCTGGCTGGGAGTGTGTCGGTATGGTACGGGGAGGACCCATACATGTACTCAGCTCTGTTAGGTGGAGGAAGCGCAGTGTCTGAGCTACAGACTTCCACCATTCACTAAGACAGAGAATGGTTTTTTTTTTTTTTCTAGAGTGCTACATTCCATCTAACCTAGAAATGTCATAAATACATCATTTTAATGATGAAGTAATTTAGGTGTTTTGTATTTGAGCTGCTGTACCAGTATGTCTGTTTCAGTTTCGAGAATATTTTTTCTACCATGATAATCGGATCAGATTGGCTGCTGATGTTGGCATAGTTATAGGGTGTGTGTATGCCCTTCTGTATATGTGAAAAGTGAATGCATATGCATATGTGTATACAAATATGTGTGTGTAAAATTAGCATATGCTGGCAATTATAGCGCTACATCAGCATATCCCTCTGTAACAGCTTTTGTTTCTCCTTTAAGAAAATAACTCTATAAGAGCTATAACAGCTATAAGACACCTTTACAATGGCAGAGAGGGCCATACTATGACAAACTGCATAATGGTCACAGCAAAGTAAAGAGAATCAAATGAGGTAACCTGCTAAAAGTTCTCATGTGTCTATGATACAGAACTTCCAGGATGACAGGGAACCAACAAAGAATTGGAAATCTTCTAAACAGAGTCCAGTTTCACTGGCATTGTGAATAATTGGTGGCCTAAGTCAAAGGTCTTGAATAGCGGTTGCAGAAGAGAATTGCTTGTTTGAAAAAGACAGGAGCAAGGCTGGGTTACTCTATATTCTGTCCAGGAAGGTTAACTTGCTCAAAGTCTAAGAAGATGGAAGAAGGCTGTATATTGAATATTTCTGGTTAAATATATGGAAGGGTAAGAAGACCTAATACTATTGTTGAGCGTATTACAGAACTCTTAATCAAAAGAAGCAGGTGCAGGAAGTAAATACCAAAAGCACCCAAAGTAAAGACACTAATGATCTGATTCCTGCCACTTCCCTGATCTCTAGCTGATAGAGACTGCTATAAGTTTGGAAGTACATAGTTAGTGCTACTCGAGGGATGTACTCATAATTCTGGTAACTCTTGTCTTTCATTCCTAGAAGTTGTACAAGCCAGCTAAATCCAACTCTTCTTCTACATCTATTTCTGATTGTCCCATGAATTTAAAGCCTCCTTTCTAATTATTGACATAATTTTTAAAAAATGGTCTTATTTACAACCTATATGTAAACATACGTTGTTTGTGTAATTGGTTACATGATTTGATCAGTCTCCACTCCCAGATATTCTAGCATCTGCTGCTTCATGAAATTTCAGCCAAATGATATAAAATTGATAGCACTTCGGTGGGAAAGAGAGATATTGAACACCCCATTACTAAGAACATGTATTATTGGATGTTAAGAGTACATATTTCTCATGAGGACACCAAAACATATTTGGTGCCTAAAATCTCTTCCTGTAATTAGTCCCATGACTGTAGCATATTCTTTCCCCAAAACACCTGGGATAAACTGTGAATTTTATATGTAATTTTGAAATTACATCTCTTTGTTCTGTAATGGATGTTTGTAAAAGTTTTGAAATTGACGTTAGACCTGAGTGCAGTTATCATTATAGTTGCAATGCTGTAGGTCACTCCTGCCACAGTCATTCTTATTTTTGCCTGTCAGTCCTTTTCTTTAACCCCTGTCCTTCTCTGTCTCCCAGTTAAGTTCTCTTTTCTAAAGATTTAGGGGTAGACTATGAATTTATTTGTGCACAAAACTTGCATCACAGTACTTCCACTGGCAAAGCTGAAAGTTCTCACAATTCTGTTGTGTTTCAGGATTTGTGTTGCTTGGCTTTTTTTTTTTTTTTATCTTCGGAATAATGAAATTTCAAAATGTTTTTCTGTTCTTCAGCTGTCCTTGATACGAGGGCTGTTACTGTGATAAACCGTTGCTAACTTCCACTTGACATACTTTCAAGGGAGAAATAGCACACAGGCTATTTCACTCCTTTCTGTTCTTATTTGGATTTTGAGGTCCTTCTTTCTCACGCAGCAAAACTAAACAAGATTCCTCGGCCTTAGCTTGGAATCAATCTTTCCCTTGTATGCCGGCAGGTATGTGGCACCTTCTTCATTTCTATCCAGTGCAATCCCACTGAACAGGGATTTCCCCATTTCTACTGCCTCAGGTTATGCTGGATGTCAATGATATGTGGCGTGTTTCCTGCGTATCACAGGAAATCATGATAGCAGGCTATCCCACTCCTGAACACTAGAAGGTAAGGAAAAAGACTGAATATAAAAATCATATATTTATTATTTAAAAAAATATAAAAGAATGTGTAATACTCCTTTAGTACTATTTGGGCTAGAGTCGGTTTTCAATATTTTGGGTGGGTAACACAGAGCTGACTGCTCTCCACTGTGAGAGGTTATCCATCTGGCCACTGGACCATAAAGTTTTACTGCAAAATGAAGGCAGAGTATTGCCAGTGACTGAAAAGCATTATGCACGTTTATGATGCTATATAATATGGTAAGTATTTTAGAATATGTTTGGAAAAATCTAAAAGGTACCGTTTAAGTGATAGCACTGAAGCAATGTGGCTTTACAAGTAAAGGGATACCTAAAATCTGTGTTAAGACACATTAAGAAAGTAGGTTTTCTGTGAAATATGAAGGGGAAATATGTCAGCTCCATGCATTTTTAAAGTCAAGCAGATCACCTTATCTGGAGGTGGTCCATATAATTCATGCTCCGCTTTCGATCTTCATCAACAGCTCAGAAAAACAAGAGATACTGTTCTGTATTATGAAAACTAGACCCCAAATCTACAGAACCCAGTAGACCTCAAGCTGCATTTTGGGACTGGTACCCATTTCTGCAAAGCAAAAGGGGCAGAAAGAATGCTTGTTATGTCTGCTTTTGTAAAGGTAGCAGGCTTTGTGTTAAGTGATGCAAATGAGTATAACAAAGTCACTGAGCTTATTTAACTGACTGTTTCTTACTTGGCAGATTTAACAATGGCATGCTAGAGCAGGATGTACTCCTCAGGAAATGAGGTACGTGTTCACTTATGCTATGGTATGGACTGGGGGATCATGATTATGTTTTGGTTTTATCCTTGCAAGAAATTTCTGTGCTAACTGATGAATATTAATATTGCAGTCAGAGTGAACTAGCACGGTTTTACTTCACGTCTAAGTACTAGCCATTTCCTGGCGTAATTTGCTTAGGTGAAGCCTGAGAAGTCCTGTATCAAGCTGTTAAGAAGCAAGTCACGGTTGAAGTATTAGATCACTTCGCCATACCCACAAAAAAAGTATAGCTGTTGCTAAGTATATGTCCTGGAACAGACTTGCTTAGCAAGTAAACATACTAATTTTTACTTCAGGTTAATACCAAATTGCTAAGAAACTTGCAGTTATGCTGTATACTTGTGGGAGGTGAAGATCTTAGATAATTTGACAGATGCCACTAAGAAAGAGAAAAAAAAAAAAGGGTAGTATCTGCCTTGTGCAGGGATCTGCAACCCCCCGCTAGTGATCCGTGCTTGTTGTTCTCGAACAGAGGGGAAGGCAGGCGGCTGAGTGGATGGCCAGGATGCCTCCACATGGCACCGCACCACGAGTGCCATGTCCAGCAGATGCAGATACTCACGCTGTATGCAGAACGCAATAAATCTGCGCGCTGGGACACTTCGAAGTACTCGAAGCCAGTTCCGTGCACCAGTTTCACTCATCAATTAAAAGGCTTTCTTCCAGCCCTGACTTTATCACGTCTCTCCCATGCCCGCTCAACACCCCGTTACTTGTGGGGAAGGAAGCGGTGAGCGCGGGGCTCCGGCGCAGCTCCGCCCGCCTCGCAGCCCTCTTGCGGGCAGGGGTGCGGGTGGCAGGGCCGGGCCGGGCGGGGGCGATGCGCGAGCGGCGCCTCCCCCTGCTCCTGCTCCTGCTGCTGCTGCTCCCCGCGGCCCCCGCTTCTCGCCGCTGCCGCCGGCTCCCCGGGCGCGGACTCCGCGTGCCCGCCCCGCGCCGAGGAGCGGCGCTCCCTGCCGGCGGCGCCCGCGGGCCGGGCTCTGGGCTCCGCGCCCCGGCGGCATGAGCGGCGCGGCCTCGGGGGAGCCGGCCCCGGCCCCGGCGCCGCAGGCACGGGGGGCAGCGCCCGCGGTGCGCGCCGCAGCGGGGGCGGCGGCCGGGGCCGGGGCCGGGGCCGAGCGGCCGCCAGGGGCCGGGCCGGGGCAGGTGCGTGCGCGGGGGGCGCCGCTTGCTGTGCGGCTGGGGCTGGGCTGGGCTCGGCGCGGCTCGGCTGGGCGCCGGCGGAGCGCGGCGCTCGCTCGGCAGCGCTCGTGTTTGCGCATGACCCCTCCCCGCCTGCGCCCTCCCCTCCCCTCCCCGGCGGCGGCGGCGGCGGGGAAGGTTAGGCTCGCACACAGGCGGCTGCTCGGCGGCGGCGGCGGCGACGCAGTGCAGAGGTGCGGGCAGGTTGCGCCGGCCCCGCGCCCCGTCCCTCCCGCGCCCCGCCTGCCTCCGGAGCCCTCGCCCCGCCGGCGGCCTCGTCGCGCCGGTGTCGGGCCGGCCCCCCGGCCATGAGCGCGGCGCTGGGTGTCCCCCCGCCGCGCCGCCTCCCCCGCCGCCCCCGGCGGCTGCCGGGCTCCAGGAAAGTAGCTTGATGAGTGTCCAAAGTAGCAGTGGAAGTTTGGAGGGGCCGCCATCTTGGTCCCGGCTCTCCACGTCCCCACCGAGCCTGCAGGGCTGCTCCGCGGCGGCGGCGGCCTCCCAGCTCCACGGCGCGCCGCCCGGCAGGCCGCCCAAGGAAGGTAACCGGCGCGCCGCGGGGCTGCGCGGGGGGCCCGGCCCTCGGGGAGGGGCCCGGCGACCGCCGCCGGAGGCCGGTCCCGGGCTGGCGGGGAGAGGCGGCGGCGGCGGCGGCGGCGGTGGCGGCGGCGCGGGGTCAGCCCTGGGCCCGGCGGCGCCGCGGGGAGCCTCGGGCGAGCGGGGCCGCGCCGCCCCCGCCCGCCGCCGCCGCTGCTCCTCGGCGCCTCCTCGGTGCCCCTGCGGCCGGCTCCGCTCCCGGCCGTCCTCCCGCGGCGGGCGCTCGCCTCTGCTCCCGCGGCGGCTCTCCTCGGGCGGCCGCTCGCCGCGTCCTCCCCGACAGCGGCTTCCCCTCCTCCTCCTCCTCCTCCAGCGGCGCGCCGGAGGTGCTGGTGGATGCGGCCGTTGTTGCTGGATGGAAGGAGTCGGGCACTTTTGGCAGCATGGAGGTGGGGCAGAGAGAGGGACCGAAATCGCAGCGTTTGTCCCTAGCACGAAGACGCCCTCGGGAGCGGCTGCCTTTGCGGCCCGAGGTGACAGGGCACCTTACGGCCACCACGGAATGACTGCAACTTTCTCCTTTCCTCCATCACGTCTTAGATGATAATATTTTTCTCCTCCCTCGCCTGCTCCTCCCCTCTTGTGTTACACCGACAGCCAGAGCGGGGTGTTGTGGGTGTTTGCAGGGAATATCTGTATGAAGGTTACAAGCAAACAAGTCCCCTTTCTATTCCGTTTCGCTTATTGTCTGTTTTTTCCTCCGTGCATTGAGATGGATTGCCACAAGATGTAGCAGTTATACAGCTGGTGAACGGCTCGGAGCTTTCAGCTAAAATAACTACTTGCTGAATGTCGGCTGGTGGCGGAGGAGAACTTTTATACACAGATACTTGCATACTAAACAGTTGTATAATTTTACTCGATTTGCCCCGGTTTAATGAATTCCGTATAGCTTTTCTTCTAGTGTCTGCAAAATGTCGCTGCCTAAGCAGGAAACTTGCTAACTTTAAATAGAAATGATAGCGAGAAGGGGGAGTCTTTGTTTTTCAAGTCTTCCTGTAGCTTTTGTTGTTGTTGTTGTTGATAAGCAATTTAAGGACTTGGTAACGGGGATCTGCTATCCTGAAAACGCGTAATGTAGGACGTGGTTCTCCATTTTCCATGCCAGTAGTTGTCAGACTTGTGTCACTCTCTGTCACTTTTGCACACGCTCCTCCAGGTAGATTGACATGAAATGCTCTAGAAAGTACCTGGAGAGGGATTACCGTATATGTTAAAGATGCTGAGTAAAGTGGCAGGCATTTTGTGCTCCTGTGCTCTCGAAAGCTGATGCTCTCAAAAGCAGCCACCGCCAGCTGAATATGCAGTTGATTTTAACTTTATGGAGAGTAGGTTTCATCACTGTCGCAATGCTTGTTATGAATGAGTGTGCATATAATATTCATATAGGGTGCATATGTGAGGTATTTTTGAATATATTTCAGATGCCTGGCATACAAGCCTGAAATGATTATTGCAGTATGACATACATACATACACATATATATATATATATATATATATATTTGTTTTTATGTATAATTTATATGTGTTATTTATTGTAAAGAAAACCGGCGTTCATTGAGAGTGTTATCTAGGCATGGAAAAACAGTGTTGTGAAATTAATTTTTTAAGGTGATGATGATGATTTTTACTTTTTTCTCACAACTCATGCAGTTGGATTTTCCTGGGCGCGATGGTTTACATCGTGTAGTTCAGATTCAGGGGTTACAGAGTAATGATAGCCCTGGTATGTGCTTGGTATTATAATGTACTTTATTTGCATAGCGTTCCTGTGTTGTGATGATTATGTGGCAGAGGTAGGTAGTTATGCTTGAGAATCGGTGTAGGCTATCAGCAGTGCTTGGATCTACAATTTCTGTTTAAACTGGCGGGATGTTAGCAGCACACCTTACTTCATTCATATACATGTATTTTACAGTGAAGCATCATGCATGAAAGCAATAGGCCATCAAATAGAGGCATGTCAGTGCGTTCACAGACACTGGCTTGTGTGCATGCAAGAATCATGGCAGACCGAACTAAGGAGCTCACAATGTTTGAAACGCAGTGTGGTGTGTTCATAGGAGTTTGTGTGCCCACGTGGTCTGGACTGACGAGCCCTTGCGGTGCTGCCGGAGGTCATGGACATGTCAGAAGTGGTGTGTGAGGCCGTAAGCCTGGGTGAGCTCTGAGCCATGCTCGCGCTGGGTCTGGGGCCTGGTCCTGGTCTTGCTGTTGGATCTGTGGGACCCAGCCCCACTCCTTGACCTCAGGAACACAGGCCTCACTGCTGTGAGGGCTTGGTGCCTGCCCGCATGGCTCTCACCATCTTCTAAAGGTTTATTGAGAACAGAAACCCCCAGCACCCTGATTTAGGAAGTCCTGAAAGCATGCTTTGAACCACTAATATCGAGAAAGCAGAAACAAACAAACAAACCTCTGACACATATAAAACTGTCACCCAAAGATGTGTTTTTGTTGTTGTTGTTTTGTTTTGTTTTTTAATTGTAAATATAGTACCTTGTCAGTATTGAAAAGGGACTACTTAGGAAATACAGGGTGAAATGAAAGAAAATAATTAATCTCTTCTGAAGTGCGTTACAATATTGTAGCAATACTTCATTATAATTCATCAGATGTTATCTTCTCGTGTCTTGACTTATAGGGGCATCATGGCATAGCTATGTGGATTTGACTTAGGTTTTTTGGGTTTCAAAATGAAAATACTGAACTGGACTTAAGTACAATGATATCCATACACTTTTACTATACCAGAACTATCTCATGTTTCCCTCTCCATTCAGTATCTAAATTCTCATAGTTATATCAATTATTTTATATACCAGTAACTTATATGTGGTATATTTGGTCTCTTGTTCAAAAGCCGTACAATACGGGCTATCGGGAATTTACGATAACTATTTGTTATTTTAAATAACATACGTGATCGTATAGCTAGATCTCGTGCCACATAAGTTTCTTGACTGTTGACTGCTTTGTGGCTGCCTATAAGGAGAGTGCCCATAAGGAGACCAAACTGGCGAGTTGGGAGAGTGCTGTTTTGTAAATGGGGGATGACAAGGCAGAGGGAAGAAGTCTGGGGAGGGATGTGTGAGTATCTTGGAATAGTTCCTCTTCGGGGGCTGAGGCAGAGCCCCAGTGACTGGTAGTCAGGCATGGTGCTTTGCAGGTTGTTTTGTGTGCTTCTGGCTCTGAAGACTTCTGTTAAAAGCAGAACACCACCAAACACATCTCTGAATTGCCATGGCAGGAACATGAAGGTGCACGTTTAGAATTTGAACCCAAGTTAACATATGATGACAACAGGGTAAATAACCTCATTATTTATTAAGCACTGTTTGAAGGAATAATGTTGTATGTGTAGCAAACTTTGGTGATAATTATTTCTTAATTTGATTAATATACAGTATTTGTATTCATTGTTACCTAAAATATGATGGTAGTTGTCCATCTGAGCATAGACATACAGGTTTTTGTTCTTCAAGTTTCCAGCTTAGCAAATGTTTGTAGGTACAGGTTTGTGTCACAAGTGCTTCATATAGTGATATAGTGTTAGTACATGTGCATGAAACCTACCTTATTATATTAAAACTTGTATGTTTTTTTTTTTTTTTTTTTTTTTTTGGTAGTGTAAAAACTCAACTGTTTTATTTCCTTGACCAGTAAGCTCTCAGTAAGTTTGTTTATTGCCATTTCTTACTATTTAATTGTAGATGTAGAGCTTTGAGAATCTTATGGATTTGGCCGGTAAATGTGGGAATAAAGAAGAATGGGAGCATTTGCTGTTGAAGGTGATGCGTGTATATCTACATGGCATAAACACATCAATCGTATTTAGGCTGGCTACAGCAGGTGTTGTGTAAGGCTTAATGTTGTTCCACTGGTATGCACAGATTCTAGCTTGTGATATTACTGCTGTTTCTGTTGCAGATGTGTTTCTTACACTGAGCTAATGCCAAATTCTTGCAAGATTTTATAGTGTACCCAAGTGAGAAGTGGAAAAAGACCTATTTAATATGGGCACTTGTTTGAATCTGGTTTTCTGAAAGGCAAGTGTTGCAGAGAATAAAGCAAATTAATGTTCGTGTGATTGTTTTGTTTTAATTCTGTTTTAACTTGCCTAGAATGGAGTTTCCCATTAACCTATTCCATTTTAAATGGAGAGAGAATCGATATCTTTAAGGATAGGCTGTATTTATTTGTTATTACCTCCATTCAGATAACAAGCATGTTATTTCTCTGATTTTTTTTCTGTATTTTTTTTCAGCAAGTAAAATTTTTCTTTAGCAAGCTGAAATAATCTTGCTTCTTTGTAATAATTTTGTTCTGCAGTTATTGTTGATACTACCTTGGATTTTCTTCTAAATGGTTGTAAAATACTATTTTAAGTGCTCCTGGAAAAGACTGTTGTATGTCCATGGTCAGTAAGCTCTGTTTTGCTACCTGAAGAAAGGAGATTATGGAGACATGACTGGCTTAAATAGTTGTCTCTACTTTGTGTGTGTTTGACTGAAGGTGGCATTTTGAAGTACTACTTGTTCCTGATCCAGATTACTCCAACACTAAAAATATTGCCCCCACGCTGAAATTTTTGCACAAGTAAATGCTGGAGTTGAACTTAGTAAATACTATATGTTTATGAAGTAGAATATTTCCTGAACTGTGGCTCCACTAAAACCTAAAAGTATACCAGGGAAAAAGTTTTGTCTTTACAATCTTTACGAGCTTCTTTTTCATTGGCTTGGTGTGTTTTGGCTGTGGAAGAGGAAGAGGGAAATTAGGGTTGCTGGATTGCTCTAAGTAGAAATTAAAGTTGGGTAGGGAAAGAAAAATAATTACTTTTTCTTTTCTGTTTAGAATGTGTTGGTGGGGCAGTTCCATGGAGGTCCCGATGGTGACTCAAGGGTAGCCGTTAAACAGAAGCTGGCCTTCAAAATACAGTCTGTTTTCTCGGGTGGGCTTGTAACTGAAAAACTTCTAATGGTTGCTAAAGATAGCAAGGGACGGGCACTGCACTTTGTGTTCAGTGGTTAAGGACTGAGTTCTGCAGCGGTGGAGAAGGGCTAGTGAGCATCAGAAAGTATTTTGGATCCTGCATGTCCTTTCGTCTTGACTCAGGCCGTATTGAGGTACTCAGTTTGGGGTAGAAGCCCAGGTTCTGTGTCCTTCCTGAGGAGCCTCTTGCTGGAGGTCTTCCTCCTTTCTTTCCTTCCCAAGCAGAGCTTCAGAAGATGCCAGCGGGAAAACCGGGGCAACCAGCTGTTCCCAGGGGCGGACGCGGTAGGTGGCAAAAACGCGAGTGCTTGAAAGCTTTAAAAGAAGAGCAGTCCAAGTGTGCCCCAGGAGCAAGGGCAGGAGGGCTCGGCTGGGGCTGGGCGTGCTGGAGGCTGACGGTGGGCGGCTGCTGGGGGTGGGTCCACGCTGGGAGGGTTGACTGAAATCAGTGATTATATTACTAATTTTAATCATGGCTTAAATCAGCAAGCAGGAAATCCTGATTAAATAATTGTTTTTAATTTTATTTGCATTTGTGCTTAATTATTTTTCCCAAAGAAAAGTTGATTCTAATTGGTCTAATTTGATCACGCTTCTTGCTAGGCGGGGGGGGCGCATCTATATGCGTTTACTTAAGTGGTTATGCAGCTTAGATTCTTGGTGTTTAAGAAACATAATTCCCCATGCTTTAGATAGCTTTTAGCTAACTTTATTAGCTAAATAAAACGAATCCTAATTGTGCTAGATACGTAAGAAGAAACAAACACATCCGAGTGCGTTTTGCGTTTAAAGCAGATTAAACAGAAGTGGAATCGTCTGTAGTTTGTGAAATGAGTTAGTTGTTTCTGGCCACCGCGCCTTTCAAGATTTCAAGTTAACTGATCATACCCAGTCGCTCTTCCTTTGTTTGGGAGAGAACACCAAGACTTCTGCTTCCTGAATCGTCCATTGCTCTTTTGGTTCTGAGCGAACTGGCTGCTGAACTGAAGGAGCTGAGCAGGCAAAAACAGCAGGAGCGGCTGCAGGCCTAGGTTGCTCGGGGCTTTGGCCATCCCATCTGGGCTGTGTGTGGGCACCTGCCAGCAGCATGGTACTGCCACCGTCACAGCAATAAGGTTTATGCTCTTCACATGTGTTTTTCACCTGTGTGAATTTAATAGGTCATAAACATGAAGCCTCGCCATAAATTACCATTCAAAATAAAGCTGAAATGTTTAACACCAGGGGGTATTTCTAAAATACAGAAATAAGAAAAGTAACACATCCTATACTCCAAAGGCCTTCTTAACTTTAGGTGGGGAGGCTCCGAGGCTGACAAGTATCCTCAAAAGATTTGGAATGAAAGTTAGGGGTGGTTAGATGATTACAAGACTGTGATGGGAATCTAGTAGCTTTGGAATACGGAACTTCATTTACGGGAGCTTTTATGTGAAACTGAACATCAAGGGAGATGGTCGGTATTCCCCCAGGCCACCTCCACTTGCTGAGAGGTAGCAGCAGGAGCATTAAGAAATGGCTCTTGCCTCATCATATCTGCACAGCTTTGAGTGGGTGGAAGCTTAAAGGCCGCTGTGCTTTGTAATGTCCTTATGAACAAAGCACTCCGTACTTCAGGGTTTAAGAGATTGGGATGGTGGCAAGAAATTCCAGAGTGCCTTTTAGAGGAAATGAAGCCTGACTGTAATTACTTGGAGATTTGCAAGTACTGCATTCCCTTTCTTTGGACTTCTAATACAGCTATACCTGTAAGAGAAAATGAAGCAAAATGTCTCTTTTGAGAAAGAGCAGGAAATCTTGATGCCTTTAGAGAGAGATCTATTGTATGATACCATGTACGCCTAACCTTTTAGATACTTACCTAGTTTTATGCCTGTACCCTCAGCTCGTAACATGTAGATGCTTCAAGCACCGTGTCCTGCAGCTGTGGCTTCTGGTAGCTAACGCTTTATTTATTTTTTGGTAAGTCATAGACCTTTTGAATGATATGTATAAGAGCAATAAGTTGGAAAGTAATGTTAAACATACAAGTTCTTTTTTTTTTTTTTTTTTTTTAAACTTGTATATGTCTGAAATAATATAATTCAGATCATGGTCCTGGACTTCACTCAGTGAGTTTCTGATGCTCTTGGGATCACCTGGAATTAATAACAGAGGCATTTTCTGTTTCTTCTTCCACCACTGAATGATGGGAGCTCTTGTTTGTAGGGAGACAGACTCAGGTGATGCCACATGTAAAATTTCTAGTATGTCTTTCTTGCACCCCTGTGGCTAAGACTGAGTAGGCCTGTGCACTGTATACCTGCATATGATAAATGCTGCTTTGTAGTTAATACTGCATTCCCATCAGTTCCACAGTTTTGCCCTAAACTTTGCAGCTGTGTTTCAGCCAACGTTTGCAGATGTTTTTTGTTTGGTTGGTTATTTTTTTTGGTTGGTTGGTTTTGTGCCCTAATACCCTTTTTGTAGCTATTTGGGTCCCCAGGGAGATTTCAGTCTTTATTTCTTAGTTTATTCCTAGTGAAGGTGATGGGAGAAGAAGCATCCTTTAATAAGTTGGTGTATTTATTATAAAGCAATTGAAAACAAAATCCCCATGTTATTAATAATATGCTTTAACATTAGTAGAGCCATGTCTTTTAAAATGAACTTACAGAGAATTATAACTAAAGCAATTGTTTAGAAAGTGTAATTTTATTTTGGTTGCTGGAGGTCTTTATTAGAAAATGCTTCTAGTCTTGATGGGTAATGATCTGTTTTTAACAGTTATATTAAAAGTTGTATAAAAAGATGTTACAGAAGTTCTGAAATTTTTTCAAAGTAAAAATTCTTTGGTATCTTTCATAATGTTCCCCATACTTTTGCCTTCCTTTTGTGCCTTATCTGAAGATGAATGGCAGAATTATTTGATGGCAACTAATCCTACAGCTGATGTCCTTTGAACTAAACTTTGTGGCTTGGTGGAAGATAATCACATTTTGTCTTAGTTCAAATACGGTATTGGGAAGATAGTGTTCAATGTTATATGTTGTCCAATGAAGAAATATGTTTCAAGTAACCTCTTTCTTTCTATTTAGCGTTGTGCATATTGCAGTATGATGTCCCTTATTTGGGATAACTTTTCATTGGAATAATTGTATCAAAATGCTACATATATTAATGAGATTCATTGCTTATTTATAATATCTTGTGTTCTGTAGTGATTGACCTGTTTAAGATCATTCCCAAAGACCATAAAATCTCCACTTTGATCTTCTGATAATCCAATCCTTTCTGTGCATTGGTCACTGAGAATTAATTGAATAAGAAAACATACGAAGTCCAAGCATATCTTTAGTGTATGAAAGAGTTGTGAAATAAAGCATTTAAAGAGGAAATTTATTGGAAATGAGGTGGTGTAAAATGTGCTTAAATCAGTTGGAAATACAGTAATGCATTTGTCACATAGCATAGTGTCATTGCTAGCACATTCCTTAAATTAACTTTATAACCAGTGCACATTGATCTTCTAGTCATACTTGTTTTTTACCATCTTGTTCTCAGAAAAAGAACTTCAATCATTCTGTCCTAAACTTTGCTCACTTCTGTGTTTATTTAAAAAAATATATATTTTTTCAAATGAAAATTCAGTCAAACTCTAAGCTTTAGCCTTTCATGAAAGGTAAATGCAGGAAGGAGTGGGAGAAGTTCAGCGTGATGAAGTACCAGCTCAGCTTTCTTCATGTGTGCAATAAAAGGGGGAACAAAAACAGAAAAAACACACAGCAAAACATGTTGAGAGCATCAAAACAATGCTGCTTAAACCAAAGTGGGTCATTCTGGAAGGCTCAAAACAAGGAGATTGTGCTATGTATTTTTATTAGAACTCTGCGAAAGGATAGTCTTCTCAGTATTTTCACAAGAGATGGGTTATGACAAGTCTTTAGTAGATAGTAGAAACTTCGATTTTATGGGAGAGAAAAGATCAAAATGCTTTAAAATGCGTCTTTGCTTTCTCAAGATTTTGTCTAATTATTTTTTTCAGGAAAGAATCCCTTCAGTGTGCTTTCACTTTAAGGTGTATCCAGGAAAGTGTCTTACTTTCTTTTCCCAGCCATTTTACCCCTGGTGTTTGCCCTTCACCAGTGAGGTGAGAGCCTGTACTGTAGTGAGAGGATAATCGTGATGATGGCGGTGGTATAGGTGATGTGCCTTCATTAAGTTGTTTTTTGGGTTTAGTTTTGGTGTTGATGGTTATGGATTATTTTATTGAAGTGGGTTGATTAGTACTTATCACTAGGGTTTTGCTTTGTTTTGCTTTTTTTTTTTTTTTAAGTTTCCTTTGCAAGTCAGTTATTCCTTGAGCAGGGAAGTGGTTGGTATGTCTTTGGTAGATATTTTAGAAACTTCTTGATTATTAGTGTTAAGCTTTAGTTTCAGTAGGTCTATTCATGGTACTGAACTGTATTTAAAAAGTTATCTTGCAAGTTATCCACAAGATTTAACTTAGAATAAAGTGGAGAAATCGTTATTATAGTACCTTTGTATTTAGTATTTTGAAGGCCACCTTAAGGAGTTGGATTTTTGTATTTTAGCATTAATATAGGGTGCCAATAGAAGTAATTCCTGAAGATGTGGGTTTAGAATTTTTAAATGAAATGCCAAAAAAGCACTTTTTTTTCTGTGCATGTTATTTTATGAGTTTGAAATCAAACTGTCTGTTTGATTTATCTCAACTTGTATAATCTGATTGCATGTTACATTTTTTAATTAAATGGTATTATTAAATGATTATGATGCTAATAATGCCTAAGATGGATAACACCAGTATACCATTGTCTTTGCTACCTTGTCAGATGGTATTTTGTGTTCCGCATCCATACTTTTTTTCAGGCCTATGCTGTCACATCCAGAGCATCCAAGTGGTTAATATTAAGGAACAGTCAATTTTATGCATCATGCATGCACACACTTGCTTTTTGTGTACACAAAATACGTGTGCGAAGTCTCCATGAGCTGTTTGGTCATTTGGAATCCTGTTGTTGTTAGGACTCTTCATCCGCCATAGCAGTCTCATGAACACATTAAGCTTACTCGAACTTCGGTCCCTTTCTAGTAAGAATGTTCTAAAATCATGTTGTCTCTTATTATGTACTTCTTCAAAACTTGTTTCGTGATTTCAAATACACCATTTTGCTAAACCTGCTGGTGAGTGTTGCAGATAATACAAAATTTGGTTGCTAGATTAATAGTACTAGTTTTACCGTACTTGAGTTTTAGTTTTTTATAGATTGCTGTTTGCTTTCGACCAGAGGAATAAAAACATGTCAAGCTGAAAGAAAAATATTGTCTGTTTGTATATTACATTAGTATTATATTTCTTGTGTTTTTTTGTCCACTTGTTATCTTTGCAACATATATCTTAATTTGGGAACGAAATATCGAAGCTGTGATGGCAAAACAGTTTCCAGTAAATGACCTTAATAGTGATTTTTTTCCTTGTGTCGTGTGATTGAAAGCTGACCTGATTTGTTCTCCTGACTAAATCGCAGCGTGCTGTTCTCTGAGCCCTTTGCTTGTTTTGCTGTTCTAGAGAAGTGCAAATAACAGGCACTGGTCCCTGCCAGCATCTGACACCACCTTCCCAGCGTTTTTCTTAAATCTTCCTTCTTCATTTGTTTATACCAAAAAGAGAGGGAGAGGGGGACTGTGCTGGCTGCCATGTTGTTGTGATCATCATTGTTGCACCATCGGTTCCGTCATTCCGAAGGAACGCAGGGTGTCAGGCAACACTACCAGGGACTCTGCCAGAAGGTGCAGGACCTGCCTGTGTGCTGGTGGTGCACCCGCGTCCCACTCTCTGCACAGAGAGTGACACGCTTTCCCCAGCAGGCTCCCTGAGGCTGTGCCTTCCCACCACTGGTTTCCCTTTCTTACCAGCACTTGGCCACAAGCGTGACCTCCTGTGCCATCAGCGTGCTCTGCTTCCTCTCAGCTTCTGTGAACTTTAATTTTCCTCTTTGAACTGACAACCGCGTGCTCGGCCTTCGTGTTTGTCCCATACCGTGATGGCTGAGGAGTGCAAGCTGCCTCTGCGCTGGTTTTGCCAGCAGGACTTTGTTTTGCAAAGGGAAGAGGTGGCTGCTGCGGCAGCGACACCACCAGCACGCCCAGCGCTCAGGCACAACCCGAGGGGACGCTCGGGGACACGCGGCTTCAGGGGGAGAGCCTCCCAGGAGCTCCTCCCCAGCGTCCTGCGGTGTGCTGCCCAGCAGAAGATGAAACAGACTTCTTCTAAGGTCATAGCGGATAGAGGTCCAAATGGAGGTTTGTGGTTTTTTGGCAATAACAGATCCTCTTAGCATTTCAGTCTTTAATAATGGAAATTCCTTGTGGTTTTTTAGACTTCAAGTTAAGACAGGTCGTTACGATTGCTTTTTGTTACATCCATTGACTGGTTGAATCTACTGGTTTCTGCTTCCAGCTGTGCGGAGGTGTGTGGAAGAGTGTTCCTGACAAAAATAAAACATTTCTAGTAGGAATTCTCCCATTTGATAAATAATCATTAGCACAACTAATAATGTTAGCTTGTAATCAGAAAACTATATTACGTGAAAGTAGTAAGCGAAGACTGAATCAGTGATTCAAGTAACTAGTAGAATACGTAGTGTGAGTAGCTGTTAAGGATTGAAATTAGTGTCATCAGAGACTCAACTGCTGTGTTATTTTTTTAATTTTAAGTTATACCCAGACCTGCACAGCGTACTCGGTCACTTGCGTCAGCACATGCCCCCCACACTCAGAAATTTGCCTGAGCATTTCGGCGCAGCGGTGCCCCTGGTGCTGGCGCTATGCGGGTGCCGGGCGGGATGGCGGGGACTGCTGCTGGCTTGCCTACCCTCATCCCCAGAACACTGCCAGTGAAACTTTCTTGCTCCTGATGGGTTTGGGGTTAGTGAATTTCACTCATTGTAAAAGTTTAGTCATCCTCAGGCTTTTCCTGTCTGAGGCCATGTTGCCAGGGAAGGGAACGGGTGTGTGAGGGGTGCCCAGTGCCTGTACGCGCAGGCGCTCGCCTGCTGGGGCTGTAAGGGTGTGCCTGGCATGGCCCTGCCTCCTCTCCCAGTCTGTTGCAGACTTAATGCTGGATTCATTCTGGTTTTTAAAGTATCCTTGATGCGGTCAACTTGGGGTGTAGTTACCTCCAGCATCAGGGTTGTAGAACCAGAAGGGTTAAACATATGCTGGGTGAAATGCATCCCAATTCACCAGCCATTTGCTCCTGGTAGCACAAACTGGTCTGTCTCTGTCAAGTCACCTGTAAGGAGGAGGCTCTGGGAAGCTTACTTCAGCCATCCGAGGATCTTCGTGGTCCTCCGTTGCCTGAGCTCTGTGAAGGAGAACTGCTTTCTCTCTCATTGGTTGGGGAGGAGAGCTTGGGTCACACTTGTTCTTAAGTTATGCTTGCTGTGGTCCTCAGAAGCCAGTGTAATGACATCAGCCTTTAAAGTAAGTGCGGTTAGTTCTGTAGTGCTACAAGTACTATGCAGCTGTGTTTTCAGGTCTTTCTACATGGTGGATGTTGTTAATTACACGTTTTTACTAGTGTCTTGAATATGTATGTTTTATTTGCCACATCGAAGACTAAGAGCTGCTCTTTCCTAACCCCTGGTTGTTCTCGGGGCTTTAACTGCACTGATGTTACAAAACTTAATCGAAGTGATCACAGGCTTTGTTCCTTGAGGTCCGTTCTTTATTCAGCGTGCAAGATGGGTAGTCCTCAGGAAAGAGCCGTGCTGAAAAGAATGAGAATCCCTTCTTTCTTTGTTCTAAAACTTAAATGAATGAAAGTGATAGTATAGCAGAAAAGAAAGCTGGTTTAAAATTAGGCAAAGTACTAGATAGGAGAAACAGCTGTAATGCAGATTTCTTTAATGATGATGCTGAGCAAGACTAAAACCAGATTTCTGACAAATGATTACATATGATGTTTCTTTGTTTTTGAACTGGGTGGGTGCTGAATTAGAAATTAAAACATTTTTTCTTTTAGCCCTGAACTTGATTTTTCACTGATTCATGTGTGATTTCATACTAGACTTTTTTTTTCCATCTCTGTAGGATGGAAGTAATGCTGCAAGGTCCTAGGAAAATGTAGGTGTAGTCAGTAATGTATTGGTGTATGTATGTAATTTATTTGGAGCTGTGTTCTGAGACACTCCTCCTTATGAAGGGCATTGAGGAAGTGAATTTCTTGCTGTATTCAGCAAAAGCTTGGATTCTCTTGTCAGTTAGAGACAGCTGCTTGAGTAAATTAAAAGAAAAAATAAAGGAAAAGAAAAGAACAGAAAAAGAGGAACATATCTAGTTGCCTGATTCTTTGAGCACCACCTAGCCTCTAGACAGGGTGCCTACAAGAGACAAACAGCGATCAGTCATGCAGTTGGCGTGGCCTTACTCAGCACAGGGGGACGGAGCCACCGTTGCATGAGCTGCCTGGTGTCGTGCTGTTTTCTCAGCAAGCTTGTCGAAACTCTTGATGTAAATTTTGTTTGTTTCAGTTTCTAGTGTTTTATGTGCTGTGTGCTGTATGGGTATTTCAAAAGGAAAAATTAACAGTGTTGATGTGAGGTTAAGACCATTTTTCTTAAAATAGCGTTGCTGAAAAGCCAAAATGGCATATGAGGCTTGTGGTTACAGTCAGAGGTGAGTCGACTGTCCCTCTTTAATCTTAGAGGCTTGATAATTTATTTTCTACATGTTTGCTGTGAAACTGTAGCCTGATACATAAGTATATGGGGGTTGAAATTTGGTCGATCCCAATGTTATGAAAGAAATAGATGAATGTAGTTGGAAGGACTTGTTTGATTTCTCACTAGCAGCGTGAGGCTCGCCTGTAGCAGTGCAGGTGGGAGCAGCGAGGGGAGGGGAGGTGACTGTGCCGGAGAGGTTTGGAGATCACAAGGGCAGAAGTGGCCGTAGGAGCTACGGAAGTAAGGCGATTAGGAAGTTTGGGGAATTAACAACTGAAACACGCTCCTATTGCCACAGATACAGCTTTCAAATACCAGATGACTTGTGTTGAAACTGGGAAGTACGAGATTCTATGAAATTGTTTTTTATGGCCACCTTTTTACCCTATGGATAACTTCCAGACAAATTTATTTGGGGAAAAGGTGTGTGGTTTGTTTGTTCCTTCATGGCTCGCTTTTTCTGTGGAGTGAGCAAGAGAGGCAGAAAAATGCTGCGGGGAGGGGCACTGCTCTCCCTTCCTGCTTGGTAGGTGACCTCTGCTTTTAACTTCCTTTCCACTCCTTCCTTAGATAGCAGAAGCTGCTGTTTATTTTTGATATGTACAAAAGGCCTGTGCCATTTTAAATTCTTGCAGAACAGCCATTTCGTGGGCTCAAGCATTTAGGGCTCCTGGTTTGTTTCCTTATAACTGAATGCAGCAAATGAAATGTGCTGTACTTTCTAGTATTTCTCTAGGTAGATGTTTCTTCTTCATGACTGCTCCGGGCTTTTAGTGCTTTTCAACATAGAAATAGAGGGGGGATGGAAAGAAGTGAGCTTTTGTTGAAAGTGTGATGCGCTTTTTTGGTGTATCACAAAACTCGTGTTATCCTGTGACCTGTTAGTCAGTGTTACCAACAAGTGACCCATAAACTTGCAGCTTGCTTCTCCCTGCCTGCTGCCTGTTCCCCAAAGGGGACAGGGAGCATCTGTTTTTTTTTTTCTGCAAATGAAGCTGAAGAGGGCAAATTCTGCTTCTGTCTTTCTGTCTGGATACCCTTTATAGCACTGTCTGGGAGCAGCAGTAATTGCTGCAGATTCCTCTGCATAGAGATGAGAGGGGAGCTGGTAGAGACGGGCAGACAGCATGTCACCTGCATGTGTTTGGCCCAGGCAGTACTGTTTTTTCTCTCTCTTGACATAATGTTGTGTTCAAGGCAGATGTGTGCTACCTAGAAATAGTCTTTTAGTGTTTCTGCCACAGATGTCTTACCATAACTTTGGCCAAAACCTTAATCTCTTTCTGTAAAATGCAAATAGGCTTTTCCTAACTTATAGGGGAATAGTATGCATAAACTTCTCTGTGTATTGTTTATTTCTTTACTGGTGTACTTATATACTACAGTGCAATATACCGACACCGTTCTGTTGTCCTATGGGGGCAGTATGTGGACTTTTTAACTTTTTGATTCACCAAGCATCTCCAGAAGACTTAAACAACAAGAACAACAAAAACAACAAACCCTAAGTGGTGCTGTCATGTTTTCTTCTAGTCTTTCTTCTAACTTGATAGAATACATCCATACAAACAATATCTTCAATGTATTTTTTTCCTTAACCAAAATGTTGTCATTAACTCTAAAGAAAGGAAAGTTACTGCTTTTGACCTTACAGTGAAGTCTTCCATTTCCAAGAGGAAGTTGCCTGGAACCTAGAGATGATTGCTTAAGGCTTTAAAGGAGACTCTAGAAAGTGTAGTACCATGTTCATGCAGTCACAGATTATTATAGTGGTGAGAGATGACCAGAAATGCCAGGAGGGTGTGCTAGTTGCTTACCCAGCTGCTGCCAGCCCAAACAGTTGTCTTGAACAAAACTTTATTAAAAGCACTTTAAATGAGTGCTTTGTACTTCTGATTATTCTGTCACTGTAGCAGATGTTCAGATGCTGTCATTGAAAAAGAACTTTACTGAAGATGTACAGATACTGAATAACACATGCATTTGTTCTAAATGGACTAAATGCTTAGAGTAGTAGTTTGGACAGCGAGAGTGAACTAGTCAGGTAACTTGCTCTCGGGTATCACTGTCATCAGCTGTGACCAACAGAAAATGGTCAGTGAATACTGTTAAGCTTTCTTGTTTCTTTGATATACATGGGATCTAACAGTTTACTATGAAGTGGTAGAAGGTAGTGGTATTCAAAAGCCATCAGTCATCCTGTTGAGTCAGAACCTGCTCTTTGATCACTTTTGGTAATCAAAAGCAATCCAAAGAACAATTGCAGGTGAGTAATCTGGATTTCAAAAAATATGGCAAAATACAGCACTCAACATTAAATAGCAACAAGTTTCAAAAGAATAGATACTATTCCCTGTAAATAACATATTCAGGATATCACCAGTCTAGTTTGTAGATGTTCAGAGTGCTCAGTTCTTTGTCAGTCTTTTTCTGCGTACAGTATTGTAGCCAACAACACGGGAAGTCTGTTTTTAGCAGATATTTTACTATTTAAGCTCTTAGACTTATTCTGAACTCATACAACTTTTTAAGTAGGACATATCCAGAAGGGTTGTTATTCACTGATAATACTTCTCTGTGGAGTATATTATTATTTAGTGCCTGTTTTGTTTGATACAGGAAGGTCTTCAAGATGGGAAAAGATTTGGGGTTTCAACACAGGACATACACTCAGCTTTTCCCTAGCACAATATTGTTTTTAAGTCTAGAAGAGATTACTGGACATGGACAAGGATCTTGGGCAAGTTCTTTGTCCAAGTGGAGTGTTCTGCTCTTTGGGCATAGCAGGTACTTCTGTTACTATGACCATGAACTGATCTGTTGAATTCAGTTTTTCTCTAGTTAAGGACTGTAAAGGAGAGGGGAAAATACGGCGATACTTATTTTCAAAAGGTAGCCTCCTTACCGCTCTTGAGGGTTGACCGTTCCAAGGTAAAGGATTTCAAGATTTAGTAATACACCATATGTTCTTTCAGTTGTCCTTTTCCCTTTGTTCATCAAGCTAAACTTTATTCAACAGACTCAGGAAGGACCTTGTCGTGGTTCTGTTGCTCATAGCGTTATTTGCTATGCTAACGCTTCCTGTACATGGTGCAAGTGGAGTTGTATTAGTAGCTTGGAAAATGGTTGGGTAGGTGCAATGTTGAATGTTCTGTGTTACATCTTATTGTTAAAAATTATTCTATGCTTGTCAACTTCTATCATTAAGATAGGAAAAAAAAAAAAGCAAAAATAATGATGTAGTAATTTCAGGGGCAAAGTGGGAAAAAAATGTTCTGTGACAAATTCCTGCAAGAAAAGGTAGCATAAAGAAAAGTCTGGCTAAAGACTTATCTATTGTAAGGACTTGTGTCAAATTAAGTGTTGAATCTTGTCTTCTGCATAATGAACAGGATTGGAATGAGATGTGGCATGCCATTGTTTCAAATGAATATTTCAAAAAAGCTTTGGTAGCTTTCAAACCCATCAGCATCATCAATTGTACTTCAGTCTTAGAAGATGTCATAGACATACATGTTGTATATTCTCAGGTTTGGAATATAATTTTTAAAGGTGCTCAACCAGCTGTTTTTCTTCTTTCAAGTATTTCTCTTGCCTACATTAGTGCTTATCTTTCATAGGTACTGTGCTGCACATGTTGTGCTTACACTGGTGCAATAGATTTGTTGCCCATGGCGCTGAAGGAAAGCCCAATTGCTTTTATGCAGTATGTAGCCAAGATGCTGTCACTCAGAAATAAGAGCTTTCGGTTGCTTCAGGGGGCCAGCGTGCTGTTCTTGAGTCGTGTATGGCGTTTGGGCAATTCGGTAGTACTTGCAGGGGATAGAACCAGAGGGGCTTAGAAAGGAGGTGTCTGTCACTGGCTTGCCTTGGACATAGTTACATGACCAGTTCAGCCCCACTGACAGCAGAATAGACCCTTGGGGAGTTATCGTCCGTTTTGTTGTATGAATCATTCTCTGAGCTTCGCATGAGCCATTGAGTTTCCGTCCTTGTGGCATGTGCTCACACGCATGAGTGTGTATTGTTGGTTCATAGCCAAAATGAAGGCTTTGATAAGCAACTTGTAAATCCATCTCTGCCTCAGCTGCCTACAGCTGTCTGATGAGACACATAACAGCCAAGGGATCCTTAGAATATGGTACCTAGCTGAAAGGTGGGAAGATCATTGGGTTGTTACCCACAAATGCCTCCTAGCTGATGTGGATGGATTTGGGCCAAGTGGTTTCTTCATAATTCTTTCTTTAAGATGTTTGTGGAGGTTCACTCAGGAACATTTCTCTCTAATTCACTTTTCCAGCTTGTTGGCCAGACAATTGAAATCCAAAAACTGGCAGCATATAGATGAAGTCTAAAGATCGTTAGAATTTTTTAGCGTTAAAGAATTGATTTCTGTTGGAGAATGATTTGTAGAAAATGGCTTATCTATCCGGCAGCTCTGGGCTGGTGAGCTGTTGGAAAAAGTGAAATAAACAACCTCCAAATAGCATTCAAAAAAAAAAATAAAAAAAAATCTATGGTCATTTGGGGGGGGACAGACTTCAAAAAAGACTCTGAAAAAGAAATAGATTGCATCTTGGGGTTTGGAGAGGAAGTACACAGAATATCTTCCTGACCTTACAGCACCAGGAGAATTAATGTTGAACATAAGAATGCATGTAACCCTAACCATCTGCTCTTCCTTATCAACTCTTTAGTTCAAGGGAAATCAGAAGTTGTAGGGGCTTTTTCTCCCCTTCAGAAGAATGTGTTTTGGTGTGTTTTTTTTTTACTTTGTATTTTAACAAGATTGCATCCAACAATCATACAACTGTAACCAGCAGACAAAAGTCTTTATAAAAGTACTTTGGAAGTGGATTTTCAAATTACATTTGTCAAAACAAACAAAAAAACCAGCTATCTTCTGATGTTTATAGGGAATATTTTTTTCTTATTTGTTAGATTTACTGTATTTATGTTCTTTAAGACTGAAGTTTTTTGGTTACATTTTTTTTTTTTTTTTTTTTTTTACTTCCTACAGGTTTTATATGGACTAAAGTCTGATCTATCTGCCTGCTAATTATGCAGCATTTTTCCTAAATAAAGCGTCCTCCTTCCCTTCTTAAAATACCTCCTCCCCCCAAACCACAACTCCAATAAGCAGTAGTTATATTTCACTTGCCTGCATTCTTTTGAACATTATCCCCATTTTAAAGTACCTGAGTAGCTTCAGAATCTTTTGGCTAGGTGAAGGGCTATAAAGACAGAGAAGTCTGAAGTTTGTTTGAAGTTAACTGTAAATCTGTAAAGGAAGGAGAGACAAAACACTTACTAACTTGAATTTCAGTTGCATTTCCAAGTAGTGCTTTTAGGAATGCTGTTTAAAGTCAATAATTTTCAGGCAAAATTGTGGCTTTATGTTGCTGGATTTTAAACAAGTAATTCAGTAAGGGTATCATCTAGTTCAGGTTGTTACTCATTGGAACCCATGTGGAAAAATCAGCAGACATGAATGATATAAAACAACTTGAGGTATGGGATGAGTTGTCTTACTGAAGTCACATCTTGTATGTTATTTAGGTTGCTCTTTTAAAAGCACAGTCCTTCTCATTTCAAGAGGATTGCTTTGTGAAATAAAAGAATATTAAGTGTTTTAAGTTCACCTAGGCACCTTATCAGTGGTAAGAAGTCTGTTAGTAAACAGAGGTAGAAGATAACTTGAGTAAGAAAAACTGTTATCATAGGTCTTCTTCCCTATCGCGGGCTTTGATGTTACCAGCTCAGGGACTGAGGAATGCTGTTTTCACTACATATTTAAAATGACTCTTGATCAGTGAAGTAGGTTCTGTTCTTTCCTGACCCTAGGTTTAGATAAGTATTCATTAGGAATTTCCTATCACTTGCAATCTTTTCAAAAGGTTAGTTTCACTTGAACATCAGGATGTATTTTTTTTCCCTATTCTACTGTTTCTACTGCTACCCTTTGACTTGAAAGTCTTCATTGTAGCTTGAAAGTAGTACTCTACTTTTTCAAGTTGCCTTTGTGGAAGTTATAGTATAATCTACCCAATATTTATGGTCTCCTATATAAAAGTTAATCCTCTGGAAAAGCCAGAGATTACAGGCATTTCTCAATTTCCAGGTTATGCGTTGTCATGGCTGATCTGTGGCTGTTTTTGTTAAGTATTATGTAAGTGCTGCAAGTCTAGGGTCTTAGTAAACAATGTCCTATAGATTTTGGATATGTGACTATTGTTAGGAGGTATGTATAATTTGAGGTTTTTCTGTTTTAAATCTCGGATTGTATTCTGATGTCCCGTCGACTGGTGGTTCAGGTTGGATGGGACCTTATTGACTCCAAAGGCCCTAGAGCTTGAATGCCTGTGGCCTTGGGCTTGTAGCTCACCCTGGATGGTGATGCACTTCAAAGCCTTCTACTGAGGGTGGGCTGTGTTTGTGCTGCTATCTTGGAATTGAATTCTTCCTTCTCAAATTACTGCTGGTTGGCTTGATGCCATCATACTAGCACCTCAACTTGTTTTCTTAACACATTAGTAGTTTTCAAGGCTGTCTCCAATGCTGTTTTCTGTGATTCCCCAAAACATGCTGTCGAAGAAAGATTTAGCAGCACAGGTCAACTTTTTTTTTTTTTTAAATCATTTCTCAATTCCACAACCTAAATGTTCTATTTTAAATGGAACAGATATTTTTCTAACCTAAAAATTAGGAAACTTGCATTCAGTCCATACAGTGTGATGTTTTTACTGTATGTTGATTTGCCTTGCTTTTTCACATGCTTACAGTTATAATTTAAAGACATGCTCCTTCACTGACTGCTTGTTCTGAGTTGCTTTATTGCTGAGCCATAAATAAAGTATAAGCTGTAATAAATAGAAAGTTTTACTATTTAGAAGAGAACTGGATCAACATGACTTGTACTTGTCACTGTACCAAATACTTCATTTTCTTGGAGGCAGAATATTAGCTTGATTACCTTATTTTCCTGGAGAATGAGAAAGTCCTTTCTGGCTGCTTCTGCAGTAAGGAAGGCCAAGAATTTCAGAAGGATGAGAGAGAAGAAAGAAGCTGAGTATGTATTTTGTTGCTTTTGTTTTTGTTTCCCAAATGAGACTAAAGCATAGTTCAAAAGGAAGTACATGTGGATGCAGAGATGAGATGCATCTTCATGTTGGTAAGACTTTCAAGGAAATCAGTTGTGTAGCATTTTTTATGAGACTGCAAGAATTTAAAAGTCTGTAAAGCTTTCGTTTTATCTGCCGGTGCATGTGTATGACATGGTGTCATGATCAGTTGTTAAGAAGTTAAATTATTAGAGCATCAACAAAGTGGGATAAATATATTTTAGGATATTCCAATTTGAAATAAAGTTACTTAAAGACTATAAGAACTACATTACAGTGCAGTTACCATGCTAAATCTTGATGTTTCTAGTTCCAGAGATTGTTTGATACTTTTATTTGAACTTCTATTTAAAAAAAAAGAAAAAAGTTTTCCAGGCTGCTTTTCTTACCATTTGAAATGTGTACCATTCCCCTCTCCCCCCCCCCCCCCCCGAGTCTCTTTTAGCCAGGTATTAGTTAGATCTATTGATCTTAAGCATGCTACTGTCAGTGAAGAGAATACATGGTGGTGATATAATCAATGTTAATGTGAAGTGTTCCAAAACCAAACGTTGGACATGAATCTCACGCCATGCATATTACCATAATACCTGAGTGTCTACAGGGAGTACATTAGGAAATTCTATTTACATTTGGGCTATTGTTGAACTGTCGTCTTCTCTTCAATAGATAAGTCTCCCTGCTGAAGTATTTTGTTTTGGAATTAAAAGCTATATGCATATAAGACTGCTGAAGAAAGCAGAGCAAACCAGTATGCCTTTCACTTAAGTGAAAGGTGATTTGTGCCAGTCTTGAATTCAGGGGAGGGGGCCTCAATCTAATCTTAAGGGTTGTTCTCAGAAGAATCTAGCTTCTGCATAATGAACTTTATCTTCATTGTAGAAGGCTGACAATGTGTGAAGCTGTTGATCTTTCTTCATCTGGAAGCTGTAATTGATTGCCAGATAACAAGTGTCCGTTCAGGGTAATAAGGGAGTCGAAGGTAAAGATTGAGGCTTGGAACTTGATTCCATATTTAGTAGGAAAGAAACTTGTCTGATCTGTCAGGCCTTTGTGTTTCTGTCTGCAGCTCTGCTCTGTAGCCTAGCAGTGTTCACAGTAGAGATCATAGTATGCGTGTGTCCCAAAAGATCCAGTTTGTCGTAGGTTAAGACTTACAGCAGAAGCTTCG
This sequence comes from Anas platyrhynchos, assembly GCF_047663525.1. NCBI lineage: Eukaryota > Metazoa > Chordata > Aves > Anseriformes > Anatidae > Anas > Anas platyrhynchos. The sequence goes on along the minus strand of NC_092593.1, from coordinate 21,233,934 downwards.
GCTAAACTTTCTCCTAAAATGTCATTTATACTGAGGTGCGAGCAAATGTTTGGTCAAATTGTCATGTCTCTGCAAGTATTCATATATTTGGGCATTTGAGGCCTGGTGTACAGGTGTTGTTGCACTTAATTATTTTCTGGTTACCAGTTGTGAAAAATTCAAACTACTGTGGAGAATCCACTGATTTCTTACATCTCTGTTTTGGTAAGGTAAAAATACGATATGACTGAGGATACTGAATGCCATGCAAAAGCTTGCAATTTCTCCGAGTTTATAATTCTGACTTTTGACACAACCAATTGCTAAAGAAGTTATGAGACCTTTGGACTTCTTAGAAGAGTTCTGGCAAACAAAAGTCCTTCACAGGACATTATAATAGGACTTTTATAGTAGAGGCTGTGTAGGGTTCTGAAAGCTAAATTGCTGCAGAAGAACCCACCCCCCACCCTATCAAAATATACAGCAACTGGGTAGTGTTGGTTATTTTTTATTTTCTTAGATGACCAAAAGGAGCTTTGCAAAATCTTGTAGTGATTACAAGAAATAAAGAGAAGTTGCTTTTTAGGGCTCACTGTAATCATTTAGGTAATCTTTGAGTTTGTTGTTGTTATTTGGTTTTGGTTTATTTTTTTTTTTGAAGATAGTGGACATTTGAGTGGCAGCAGTTGGTAGGAATGCCAGTCTGTCATTTAGCATCATTATAAATATGCCTCAATTAAATGCTTGAGCTTTGAGTTGGTGAATTGGCTTTCAGAGGTAGGAATGAAGCTAGTTCAAGAGGTCTGTGAGTATATTTTTAAAACTATAGGTTTTGTTTATCTTGTTAGCAGCAGTAGGATTTATGAAATTTGTAGTTTCCATGAAAAGAGAATTCCAAAACCTTTTTTTAATAGTGCCATTTGAATGCACATGGTTATTACTTTAAGTCCTTTTTGTACTATTTTTCTGACTGTGTGTTGTCCTGTGGGATTGAAAAGCACAAAGTTGGTAAGTTGTATTTTAGTTGAAAAAATAAGGCTACAGCATTTTGTGAGGTACTAGAGGGATATGTCACTAAAATACTTCATAAAGACTTTGGCATTAAATAACTTATTTAAAATAAAGCAACTGAAATGTTTCCAATTTGAAGATAAACTGAATGTTCAAGTAGTTGAAAAGACAAAAACAAAGAACACAGTTTGTGTAAATACAGAAGGCTATTTGTCTACATGATCTTTAAGACTGATTAAACAGTCGTAAGTGATTTAAATACAAATTAGAAAGCTGCACATCATGCTCGTGCTACACATGCTCGTGTAGGCTGAGCTCATCAGAAGCTCCTTTTATTCCCCCACTTCCCCTTATCTTCCTTCCCCTCCTGATGCCAGGAGCACTGCTTTACCTCCTCCTGGCAGCATCTGTAGGAGGCACCACCTGTACAAGGGTCTCTGCTTACTCCTGGCTCCTTACACATTGCTGATCCTGCTTCTTGATTGTCTGCCTTCCAAATAATACCGCATTTCCTTGTGTGTGCTGCAGACTATGGTTTATGTCCTCATTTTCCCTTTTTCCTGTGATTTTTACTTGACTTGGATATTGATGTTGTGATAGTCTAAACAATTTAAATAATACAGTGATCAGGGGGATTTGCTGAATTGGGAGGTTTTATGCTGGAAAATATTTTGCTTTTGTCGCTAGTTTTTTGTTTTTTGTTTTTTTTTAATAGCTATAAATAGTTACCTAGTTGGCGTATCACACACTGCAGGCTCCATGACTCTTAACACGCCTCTAACAGATTTTAGTTTTCACCAAAATTGACAAGGGTATTCTGATGCATGGAAGTTTACCCAAAATTTCTAGAATTCATTGAGTTAATTTCTTACTAAGTAACAGATGGTGAAACATTGACAAGTCAGTGGCATAAATCCTATCTTTGAATAGACCGGTGACATTTTTGGCTTTTTTGTAAAATACTTCACTGCAAGCAAGCTTTTTAGGGAATATAATGATTTATTTTATTTTATTTTTAGGAGCAATGGATGAGCTTCATAGCCTGGACCCAAGAAGACAGGAACTGTTAGAGGCAAGATTCACGGGAGTAGTGAGTGGCAGCACTGGGAGTACTGGAAGTTGCAGTGTTGGAGCTAAAGTAAGTTCTAAGAGCAGGTTACTCAGATCTGCTGTCTTTGAAATGTTATCTTATAGTGTCTCACTTATATATTGCCCATGCTATTTACTTGTAAAAGTACTGGAATGTAGTAGGGTCTCAGAAAAATCATTGTTAGTTGGTGATTTTGGTTTAAGATAGGATTGTTTATCCTGAAATGATCTATGACCATATGAACATTGAATTGTTCTTAAAAACACCGAAGAATGGAGTTATACAGGCTTTTTCATGGTTTTGTTCTAGTGTACGTGTGATCAGAGGTGGAAGTTTTTCCCAATATTTAAATGGAGCTGTCTCTTCTGCAGATGGCCAATTATTTAACTGTTTTGTGTGAAATAGACTCACAGAGTCGTGTGTGACCTATGTTTCCAAAATTAAACTTGTTTGAAGACTGATATATATGTAGGTTAGCAAAGCCCTATTCCTTCAGCTTTTCCAGGCATTTATATCAATTTTACGTACTTTCATTATACACTTTTTGCAATGTGTCCATTTATGTTAAAACCAAGATACAACACTTCAGTGAAAACCTTATGAACATTAAATAGTATGGCTTAATTACCTTCTAAATGTCATATATTACCATTCAGTTAACACATCTGCAAAATAAATCTATCTTTATAACAAATTCTATTCAAACTTACTTCAATTTCTAATTTTCTGCAATACTGTTGCCTAAACAGGGTTACTTCATTTTGAGTCATTTGACCCTGATGACCAGATACTGAAAGATCACAAAGAACAAGTACACATAGGCATTTTTAAACTAGAGACTGTTTTAGGGGGGCAAACCATTTTTGTGTGTGTGTTTTTAGTGGTGTTTTTCTAGAAATCTTAATTCAGACGTGATCTAGTTATTCAGAAGATGTCACAGATCTATACTGTCCTGCAAGCTGATGCAGCGCTGGAATTTAATGCTTTGAAGCAAGCTGAGCGTGTGCCTTCAGAATAGTTGTTTTACTTCAAAGTATTTGTTCTGCCTTCCTATATGGAAAAAGAGAATAATCCAGCATTGTAACATTTTTTTTTATTTAAAAAAAAAAAGCTCAACTTACATTAACAGTTTTTCATAAGTGAATACGGAGCAGACTCTTTCAATAGAATGTCCTTGTCATTCTTTGTTGAAAAGATCTTTGGATAAATCAGCCTTAGAAAAAGAATAAATACTGTAATTTGAAACTATTTCAGTTTTTTTCTTTTTTTGCTCCACTAGTCTAAATTTGTTGTAATAGGGGATATATTTTGTTGTAAAAATGTACAATGATATTGTCAGTAGCTTGTATTTTTGCTGTTGAATGGATTAAGGAACTCTCTCTACAATAGCCTAGTGCCTGTCTTGGAGAAAACTAAAACATCATTTATTTTGAAAATTAAAATTATTAGTAGCTTCCAACACTTTCAGCAATATTGGATGTATAAACACATTTGTTGGAATCATTTTGTAGGGTTTCTCATTTAATGTTTTGCTATTTCCAAACGGGACTGAAACAATTTTGATATTTTAGTCGTTTTTTGTTTTTCTTGGCTTAAAAGAAACTAAAATAGAGAACCATGTCAAAACATACACCCATCAAGTTTCTTATCCTAGGGATATTACAGGGACTCTTATAGCTAATCATTTTTTCCTTACAAGCATGAAATTTGATCACTGTTAATTTTTACAACTGTGAGTGATAATAAAGGACTAGCTGTTTTATAAATGTGTATGTAATATTTGGTATTGTATTTTTCTTGGTAGGCCTCAACAAATAATGAAAGTTCGAATCACAGTTTTGGAAGCTTGGGATCTTTAAGTGATAAAGAATCAGAGGTAAGTATACTGGGCGTATTTATTATTACCTAGAAATTTTAATGCTTGCAAGGCATAATTTATATTCCACTTGGCTTTTAAAGTAAAATACAAAATACACATCTAGATAGGAGAAAGCATGCATTACTAAAAAGTACTGTTCTTTGGCTTTTAGTCACAAAACTAGATTTTGTTTACTAGTTTCTTCTGGTTTACCTATCTAGTCATGCAATGAGGATAAATACTACAGCTTTTGGTGCTGAAAATGCTTAAATACTTTGCTAACTTTTTTTCGAATAAGTAGTAATGCTTTTCATCGGCACAGATAAACTTTGACTAAGGTTTTGAAAATATATTTGTAATACTTGGTGTAGTAGAATATCATTTTACAGCTGGACACGTGGGATGCAGAGGCAAGATGTTTTTTTCACAGTCATGTCAATCTGATAGTCCAATCTACTTTTTCAGTCTCTGCACAGTGTTTTAACCTCAAGCTATACTTCTGGGTAGGAATACATACTGTATATTCCAATATACATTTCTATATACATTATATATATTTTAATACTTGAAATCTGAAATATAAGTATCTTTAAATGGTCTCTGTACCAAGCAGTTCAGTATTGCAAATTTGTGTTTTCTGAAAGTTCAGTCTTAATGACATTGAATAATGAAATATGGTTTCTTGACCCATTTTCAGAAGTTGTCAGTTGTATTCGCTTAAATTAAATTTTAATTGTAATACCAAATACGTTAACAAGTTATTTTAAGAACAGAACCCTAAAAACATGTTTCTTATGTGCTGTAGTCCTATGGAAAGTACACTTTAATACCAGAAGCAAGGTGTCTTTTTATGGTGTGACAATGAAGGTTTCGTAATAGAGAATTCCTGTTGTGGAAGGTAGTATAGAAATACAAAGACGTGCTCATATGGGAAGCAGTACCATCACTTGATGTGTTGAGAAAGAACTACGGTATTACAACAGCTGTTGAGAGAAAAATGTAGAAATGCAAATCTCAGAAACATTGAAATGAATTTGTAGCAAGAATGGCAGCTTCTTAGTAAACATGGTGGTACATGGTACATTCATGTAATCATACTGTACTTTCATTGCTAAGTTACTAACAAAAAGAAAAAAGAAAAAAACATTCTCACTTAGTTTTCCACACAAGTGGAAATTTTTCATTTTCCTGGTGTGTCAATTTTTTTTTTTTCTCCACAATGGGCTGCAGAAAAAACAACTCTAAGAATTACCTTTTTTTTTTTTTTTTTGGACTGATGGAAGCATCAAGGACAGCATACTTGGATAATAGTTTTAGTAGACATACTTCACAAAGTAAACTTTGAACTGCAAAATAACTCGAAACCAAAATTTATTCTGGCTCTTCAATCTTAATACCCAGACCTGTATTTCAGTTTCTTTTTAAACTTTTATATTGCTACTGTTTTATTAAATGCTTTGTTGGTATGGTGCATATTTCTTAATTTAGTGTTGTAACTCTGTGTATTAGCTGTTAATAGTTGGGATAAATCCTAAGTTGACTACCTCAGATTGTGAACAAGTGCTTCTGTTAGTTTTCCAGTATTTTTGGTGCTCCCCACCATTCCTTGCTAAAGTGGATTACTCCTCCTTGTTTTGATTACAAATACGTTCTTTTAATTATAACTACTATTTTCTGTTTTCTGTAGATAATGAATTATTTAAAGGAGGAAAGCCTTGTCTGTGGCTTTATTTGTCCAGTTTGATTAGTTATTTAAATGTTTTGCTCTGCTTACTTGTAGCTTTTCAGTTGCTTCAGTTCCCAATAATACAGAACCCTCATTATAAATGTAATTTCAGAAATAACTGAAGGTTTGATCTAATTGGAATTCATAATGTGCTGCTGAGAAAAACAGCACTGCTGTATTTATTTGTGTATAGCTATAAAGCTTTGGGGGGGGTGTAAGATTTAAAACAAAGTACTTACGCAAAACTCATCTCATTCATTGTGCAAATGAAAAATAATAACAGCTAAAAAACAAAAGGCACACTGGCGATGTAAGTGTTGAGACAAAAAAAATAATCTGATTTTATTACACGCTTTTTCCTACAGAAATTACTTCCTTAGTTACATTGTTACCAGTTTTTGCAATAATGGTAGAAGATATTTAACTACACATAAAATATATAGAAATTCTTCTCCAATTTTTTTTTTAAGGAAATCGATTAGTTGAGAGTTGGTGCTTAAAATGTTTGTTTCATAAAAGAGGATGTTAAAAGCCAAGTTTTAGAATATAAATATGAAGAAAAGACTGAGGGGAACCACATTAGAATTGAGAAGCAAGCTAGGATCAAGGCCATGATGGTCAAGGCTCTGCTAATATGCCAAGCTGTGGGTAACTTTAGCATAGATTCAAAAGCTAACTTTGGGTAACTTCCAAAGTGTTTTCTTGCCTATGAAATAGCAGGATTTTAATCTGAATCTTGGCTATAGGTAAATCCTTCTGAAGTGATTGAAAGCAGCTTGAGTCGTTGTTTACTGGAAGGATACGCCTCAGTCCCATTAGACTTTGGTTTCTTGTAATTTATATGATTCCATCCATTAGAAAGGATTTTGGAGAATATTTGCTAGTGATAGATGCACACTGTACATTGCCATGCAAATATTGTGTTTAGAAAAGGATGATCATGACCTTGTTGGGTAACCTCATTAGTAACCTCATTAGCGTGCTAATACTTTCTAGTTTGGGAAGTTAAATGTTGAAAGAAATCAGAAGAGCTTGAGGAAATAGACATTTATGAATTACTTGAGTTTTAGTTTTAAAACTACATGTATAAACCTGTTTGAATGTCTGTTTTTTAAATAGAAGACATCAGTCGCTGCAGTTGGAAACTAATTTTCTTCAGGGAGAATTTTAAATGCTTAAGCGTTAATTAGCTTGTAAACAAGTTTTTTTGGCTTGATATGGTAGGTAAAACTGACTACATTAGAAGGATAACTGCAAAATTAAAAGCTGGAAAATACGAATAGGATGAAAGTGTGTGGCTAAATAGTTTCAATCCAGTTATATGGAGAGAGAGCTTAATGCCAACTATTTACCTGACAGCAATTGCAAATGATTAAAATAATATTTCTGAGGTACACTTTCTGCTTTTAGAATCATGTCATCATAAGCTAACTCCATTTTCAGGAGTCCGTGTTGTTCAGTTGGCTAGTGTACAATAGCATTGTAAAGTGCACAGATTTCAGTTGGAAGAGTTTATTTCATATAATATTTAATACATATATGTGATTTGAACTTAATTTGTAGCCTGCTAATATGATGGTTATAATTGTAAAGCTTCCAAAGGTGGTTTTTGAAGCAATTCAAAAAATTAATGCCTATAAACAGTATATGCTATAGATAAGGAAGTGAGAGCTTTCTTGTTCTGACTTTCCACTTGTAGGCTGATAAATTTCTGTAGATCACAGGTAAACTCAAGTGGTTCTTTGCCACAATATATGTTTTGGGATTTTTGCAGAAAATGTTTGAAGGTACCCACGTGAAGTTCTTGGAACTGAAACATACTCAAAATGCTTTTAGTGATAGGTTTGAGATTTGAATTATGATGACGTTTGCTATATTGGAAAATAATGCTTTAAGCACAAAATTATTCACAAACTTGGTGAAATGATGAAATATTGGTATCATAAAGGAAAGAAACATCTTATCACTGATGGCAAATTTAGTCTGAGATATTTTGTACCGTAAGATTTGAACTTATCTCACAATGCTATAGCAGTGACATAAGTGAATAGAGTTGTTGGATCACATTGTTTTTGTTCTTCATAGACTCCGGAGAAGAAACAGTCAGAACCTTCTAGAGGAAGGAAAAGAAAAGCAGACACTCAGAGTGAAAGCAGCCAAGGTAAACTAAACTGTACATGAATTATATGGTTATTTCATACATTCAATCAAATTATAATGCTGTTTTTAGTGTTAGACTTAAAAATGCTGCATTTTTGCTTGCGTAAGACGAGTCTTGGTTTTTGTATTATAAACTACACATCTTCCCACCCCACTGAAAATTTATCTGCCACTGGAAGGGACAGGCAAGTAAAACTTGAGCCATGTTGATAATAGCCTGTAAGAATTGTGCACTGCTCTGCGTGTAAGTTGCAGCTGTGATGGCATTCTGTGTAGTTTTAAAATCGTAGCAGTTCTTTTCATCAAAAATACCTTTGTGGTTTGTATTTCTCTTCAGTACATAAGGAGAAAAATGGTTTACTGATTATAATGTGTGATTGCTTGGTTTTGAGGTATATTTAAAAATGATTGAATTCTATTCTTCCTTACTGTGTGTACAGTATAGTGCTGTAGAGGGATGGATGACTCAGGATGAAATAAACTTTCCATTCAGTGTTTACAAAGCATGGTTATTGTTGTTCCTCTCTCTAATGTGACTTTTGAGGGGAGGAAATGGTGGAAATTTAATTTCAAGACAAAAATTAATCAAAAGAGGAGAAGAACTAGTTATGATAACATCTGCATTAGATTCTTTTTGTTTCTAAGCTAAGAAATGCTATTTCAGATTCATACTCAATGTGCTCCATATCTGGAGGGCTTCATGATGCAACATACTATTAGTTGAAGAATTATGTGGTTTGACTAAAATGAATTTCTTTGTAAGTGTTACTTCATAGAGACCTGGTTTGTTCAAAGAACTTGAATGAGATTTCCTATTTCCATTGTTCTAGTAGCTCATCCTTCCTGCTACTAGTAGGAGTTGAAATTAGAGATGATAGAAATTTTTAAACTTTTTGGCATAAATTATAACATGATTATAATGTTTAATAATTACTATTTTACTGTCAGCAGCAGTGAAACTGAGTAGTCTGAACTGCAGCATTCATAAAGAACTGTCCTAGGAAACTGCAGAATATTGGAGTCGTAGAGTTGAAGCACAGCAAATTCAACTATTACAATGAAAAATGAAGAACAAGCTCTTGTCTACAGCATACCTAGGATTTTGACTTCCATAACATACAAAATAATCTATAAATGTTGAATAAAAGTAGTTCTTAAAATATGGAGGTAATTAGAAAGTAGGTTAAAATCAGTGTGAATCTACATGGAATTGGCTGTGCCAAAATAAGTTGATGTATTTCATCAGTGCAGTTATGACGTGGAGTAGACTTTCTGTACCAAAAAAAAAAAGCAGTCTTTCTGATTTATCTAGATGAGAGCAAATTTTAACTTGATAAAGTGATATATAGGAATTAAGCATGGAGAAATCTAGCAGAATTACCTGGTAGGTAAATACCAGGATAACTAGTTGTATGTATGCAAAATGGGTAACTTCTGGAGGAGTTAGCTCTATGCTATTATAGGTCTTTGGTTTTATCTAAATATTTCAGGTAAAAGTTGGAGGAGTTGTGGACTCGGATGAGGGTGGAAAGGCCTTGCAGAGGGATCTGGATAGGTTGGAGAGCTGGGCGATCACCAACCGCATGAAGTTCAATAAGAGCAAGTGCCGGGTCCTGCACCTGGGACGGGGAAACCCTGGCTGCACGTACAGACTGGGCGATGAGACACTGGAGAGCAGCCTAGAAGAGAGGGATCTGGGGGTCGTGGTAGACAGCAAGTTGAATATGAGCCGGCAGTGTGCCCTGGCAGCCAGGAGGGCCAACCGTGTCCTGGGGTGCATCAAGCACGGCATCGCTAGTAGGTCGAGGGAGGTGATTGTCCCGCTCTACTCTGCGCTGGTGCGGCCTCACCTCGAGTACTGTGTGCAGTTCTGGGCATCACAGTATAAAAAGGACATGAAACTGTTGGAGAGTGTCCAGAGGAGGGCTACGAAGACGGTGAAAGGCCTGGAGGGGAAGACGTACGAGGAACGGCTGAGGGCACTGGGCCTGTTCAGCCTGGAGAAGAGGAGGCTGAGGGGAGACCTCATCGCAGTCTACAACTTCCTTGTAAGGGGGTGTCGAGAGGCAGGAGACCTTTTCTCCATTAACACCAGCGACAGGACCCGCGGGAACGGGGTTAAGCTGAGGCAGGGGAAGTTTAGGCTTGACATCAGGAGGGGGTTCTTCACAGAGAGTGGTTGCACACTGGAACAGGCTCCCCAGGGAAGTGGTCAGGGCACCGAGCCTGACTGAATTTAAGAAGAGATTGGACTGTGCACTTAGTCACATGGTCTGAACTTTTGGGTAGACCTGTGCGGTGTCAGGAGTTGGACTTGATGATCCTTAAGGGTCCCTTCCAACTCAGGATATTCTATGATTCTATGAAAAGTCTTAACACAGAGAATGCTGCCAAATGTTTCTGTTTCTTCACAGTGACTGTTAGTGACAAAAAACTATGCATCAATGCCAATACAGAGGCATGTTGGACTAGTAAGAGGTGTTGAGGGCTGAAGCGATAGGAAAGTTTGAAAGTCTTTGCTTAAAAAGGGCAGATATAACTTCGGACCTATGGTTAATGATCTCCTAATTTATTGCAAAAAATCCTTTCTGTAAAGAAAAAAAAATTGAACAGCGGTATACGTACAAGATATCTCCTAACAGGTAGTTTGACCAGTTTTCAGTTTTATCTTAAAGCATAATAAAGAAGAGTATTTATGCCATTGGATATAGCCTTGGTGACATCTCTGGAATGTCGCGTATGGGTTGGGTCACTCGTGTCAAAGAGTTCCAGTTGATTCTTCTGAAGTCTTGATAGTGATTATGATAAAAGAAATTCTATTTCCTTTTTCTGCTCTATCTCCCTAGTGAACGCTGTGACATAGATGATTATTAATCATACTGTGAGGAATGGAAATTATTGTCATCTTCCATGCCCACACTGTTTCTGGCACTTAAGGAAATTCTTGGGCTGAACATGTGGGCAACTCACCTGAAGCATTATTGATAGGTTAATTTGGTATTTTGGATGTGGGTAAACTTTGAGATAGGGTTTGAAAAGGGGAGGGACTTGGTGCTAATGGTTTCATCTGTAGAATGAGAGATGAGTTTCCTGTTATGAAGAAGAGGTCTAGACTCACAGCTAAGTCTGTACTAAATCAGGTTTAGAATTGAAATGTGACTTCATGTCTGATTTCTCAATGAATGGAATATGCAAATCTGTTTGTTGTGGCCAGTCCCTTAATTATCTGCATGGGGAGAGCACATATTAACACATCAAAGAAAAGGAATTAACATGTGTTAAACTTTGCAATAATTTCTGTACAGGTAAAAATGTAAGATATTTATAAATAATATGTTTATTCTCATGCATTTGTTTCAGGAAAGAGTATTGGGGGACGTGGTCACAAGATTAGTGACTATTTTGAGGTAAGATTTTTTATAGTTTTTATAGGGTTTTTTTAGGTTACTTTTTTGTTGAAAGCAATTTTAAATGGTACTTGTGAACTCAGGAGGATTACCAAACTACAGTGACAGCACAACATTGCATTGTACTTAGTAGCCTACCCTAATGCAAGTTTTGCATTAAAATATTAGATATAAAGAACTCTAGCTTTTCTTCAGATTATGCACTTTTTTTTTTATGTAAATTTGTGTTAAGCCTTGAAGTAGAGCTGTAGTGGTTTTGTGGTGCAGCCTGAGTTAAAAGGCAAAAAACATTTTCTTTCACACTTTTGATGACCAAAGGCTACAGTAACACGAGTAATGCAATCTAGATTACAAATTCTTTGTACAGATGAGCTGTGTCATTCAGTGTTTGTATAATATATTTTAATCAAAAAGCTTGACTGATTTGAGGGTCATATCTTCTCTTCAGTACCAAGGTGGAAACGGCTCTAGTCCAGTTCGAGGTGTACCTCCTGCAATCCGATCTCCTCAGAATTCACATTCCGCCCCTTCTTCTGTAAGTTTGTGAACTTCATGACTGCTGGAGATAGTTTAATGGTCTAAAAGTAGCATAACTAGAAAAAAAAATCTATATATAAAGGAAATTTTTTCAAAGGAAGGAATTAATTCTTTAAACAGCAAAAATAATAAAAAAGAAATTAAATGTTAAAACAAAAAATTTCTAGAGCTAAACTTTTAACAGTGGGACTTTTTTTCTAAAAACAATACAAAGTACGAGGTAATGATGTGAACGGTTATAAAAATCTTAAAATGTTTTACTGACACTTACTTATAAGCCTCAAACAAAAATGAGTATTTTCATTAATTACAAGGAAAATGAACTCCTGACTTAGGACTTGAATGCTGAGCTTTTGATAAATCATGAGTTTTAAAATAATCAATAAATACTTTGCCTGTATCCTTTTATAATTCTCTTCATTAGTCACAATATTTTTTTTTCCCCTCATATGCATGATTTTAGTGTTAGAATCACATGCATATGCCTAAATGGCCAAACAGCTTCTGTCAATTACAGAAAGGGTTTATTTTTTTGTGTTGGTAGACCCTGGTTTTATTCCACATACTTTCAATTTCAGACATCCTTTTATTCTTGCGAATAGTATGGAGAATAATAAAGATTGTGGAATTTGGCTTGAAAACTGTCTCATTCATACAATCTAGTGGGCTTGGGGAAGTATTCAGTAACAGAATTTGTGTTCTGATCAGCACTAGCTTCCCCTTTCAGGTTCTCCCATGGGAAATAACCTCTCTGAAAATAACTCTTATTATTTCGAGTTGCAAATGCTTAGAAGCAGAAAAATAAATCTCTGTAAGATTAGCATTGCCTTATGTCAATCTTGTATTGTCTTAAATCTTTCAGTCTGTTTCCCAAGAGTGACAGTCATAGTTTTCTCAGAGAATATATTGCATCCTTTCTAGAATACAAGTGATGTATAACAGCATAGTGGTAGTTCCTGATGCAGCAGGGTACCTTGTGTAGTAAAGGTACCATATTTCTCTGTTCGGTATGATTTTCCTGCTATGAGTTATAAACAAGGTTATGTTCATAATTGAATATTAAAGTTATATCTAAAAGTCTTTGTTATATCTAAAAATCTTTGTTCTCATGCATTCCAGGTTCGACAGAATAGTCCTTCTCCTACTTCATTAGCTTTTGGGGACCACCCTATCACGCAACCAAAGCAGTTATCTTTTAAAATTACTCAGGTAAGCACTTTTGAGTAGAGCTATCCTGTATCAATTCAGACTATAGAAAAATCATGTTTATTTATTTGTCTTTCAGCTGTTTTAGAACTCTTAAATGATTTCAAGTTCAGCAGCTCATAGTTTAAATCTTTCAGATTAGTTTTGTATTGTGTTCTGCTTCCAGTATTAGATGACAATGTGCTGGCATGCTTTTATAGAAGTTCTTAGCCATTGCATGATCTTAGAAGGGGAAGCTTCTCTTTCAGATAATATTTAGGGTAGCACCTGCTATTGTCATATTACTGTTCAAATAAAGTATTGAGAAAGAAAAATGAGCTGTTAATCAAAATGTGATATAGTTCCTGTCATGACTTTTAAAAACCGATAGCACCTGTTTTATCTTTTCTGCCATTTCTAATGTGATTTGTTCTATCTTTCACAAGTTAGTTAGAACAAGGCTACTTCACCTGTTAACCAAATACAGAGGACTTGAAGTAATTAGTTGACATCTACGTTCTTGTCCTGCTTTATATGCTTATTTGTGAACAATAACTTGTCAATTGGTGATGAAATCTTTTCACACTGTTAGTGGTTTTGTCTCAGCTGCTTCCAGTCTTCCTAATGAAGGGAGAAAGTAGCTTTGAATGTGAACCTTCCACGTCACTTCCAAAATTCATGAAAATAATATGTGCTGGACTGCTTAAATGTTGTTGAAGTAGCTTATTTCTCAATATAACCAACATGAGAAAAATAATGCTGTAATTGTTAAAGAAAATGGTTAAATATTTCAAAATGTTCTTTTCAGACTGATCTCACAATGTTGAAATTAGCTGCACTAGAAAGTAATAAAAATCAAGACTTGGAAAAGAAAGAAGGTCGTATAGATGACTTACTCAGGGTAAGTATTAGACATTGTTAGTGTTAGGTAAAGAAATCTACAGTGTTAGACATTGTAGACAGCACTAGGTAAAGATATTT